>NC_138770.1:219543992-219703423 GCF_965119305.1 Pelophylax lessonae | reverse complement strand
GAATTAATATATGGATGGTCTATAGGTAGCCAAATCTATTATTTGATATCTTTTTTATGTAGGACACCTGAACTATCCAAAGTAGCCAAAGCGATTTAATTAGGAACACGCAATATATCACATTTTTCTGCAGATGGTGTTATAGATCCTTTTCGTCAGATGGTGCTACAAATTCTATTGTAACGCTGGCTTCCCATGGGGCTTCTTCTTACTTCTGTTAATTTGAATAGCCTTGGTGTCTGCCCAGTAGACATTGTTAGGTTGGTGAGCTTTAATACCCCAGCATCCTAACATTTTGCATGTATGTAACGTTGTTTAGGTAAAGCATAGGCATTCGGTTTTAATATGTTGATAACATGTAATACAGTGATACTATGTACACTTTGTAATATGTGTTTCTCATCTGCATTTTTAGATAATATATTCCCTCATCTGAACTCCTGAAGTAGCAGAATTTAATTCCAGGAAACACGTTGAGATTTGGACTAGTCCCATCCCAACTATAAATGTATAAACAATAAAAATATAATTATTTTTATATATGAATGTACTGGTGCATTAAAAGTCTGCTCGGTGCACAATGGTTGTTCTCTTTTAGAATCTTTCAAATTTGGATGAGGCACCAGTTTATTAAGAGCCCCATTGTTTTCTGGATTTATAGGCCAACAAAATGTCCAGTGCATTAAAGCCAGTATAAGCCATATGTATATCCTTTATAAGGTGCAATATACTGAGCCTAAGCTGAAGATACCCATACAGGATTTCATATCTCAGAGATTATAACAATTAGACTCCCTCTTGATAAAAACACAGAAACTTCCTTAAGCGTCCATTGTTCTTCCATGTCTCCACATCTTCCTTATATATGTGGGCGGTGAAACCATGGATACATCAAAACTGCATGGAATGCTCAAAAAAACAATGTATTAGGCAAGTCAATGTTTACAGAGGGTAGCAGCAGCATCTTACATATTGAACACGTGTTTCCACCATATGCATAACGTGTGCGGAGGAAACCATCACAACTCAGGCTTGATCAACATGCAAAAAAAATGTCTCTTTCTACAATATATTTATAAATACATCTATCTGTCAGAATATGAGCATAAGTGGTAATAGTTTTATACAAGCATGGTTAAGCCCAATAAGAATTAATATACAGTAAAACCTTGGATTGCGAGCATAATTCGTTCCGGAAGCATGCTTGTAATCCAAAGCACTCTTATATCAAAGCGAATTTCCCCATAAGAAATAATGGAAACTCAGATGATTCGTTCCACAACCATTTATTCATAAATCCTTCAGTTTATAGTCCATATAAAAAGATTATAGCATTGCGATAGGTTATATAACCATAAAATGTCCATCCACAAATAGCCGCTTCCACAAGGGGATTAGAAGCAAAATCCAGTAGGAGCTACAGAGTATCAAAGAGAAGAGAGGCATCTCTAAGTGTAACAATATGGTTCCATTTAATGAAGGTACAACATTTAGCAACTCACATGGTTGATGAATAAAACAGGCACATCTAAGTATGCAGGCATCCAGGGTAAAGCTGTCCACATGGACTATCTTTTGCACCGCCGGCTGCCAGTCTGTAATCCTGACCGGGAAGACCACCCTGCAGTAAAGGGATCTGAAAGCGAGGGGTAGCATGGAAGGGATGACGTAGATGGCGGTGAGGAGGATGGTCTATGTGGACAGCTTTAGCCTGGATGCCTGCATACTTAGATGTGCCTGTTCCAATCATCAACCATGTGAGTTGCTAAATGTTGAACCTTCATTAAATGTAACCATATTGCTACACTTAGAGGCGCCTCTCTTCTCTTTTATACTCAGCTGTGACTTGAGGCTACTTGTATATCAAGACATTGCTTGTAAACCAAGTCAAAATTTATTTGAAAATTTTGCTTGTCTTGCAAAGCGCTCTTAAACCAAGTTACTCTCAAACCAAGGTTTTACTGTAGTTTGTAAACAGAGACAGGATCATAACTATATGAAAATATATTAGGAGCTTAGCTTGGGATTCCACCAGTTAGATCCTTATCAGTTAATGATGCTGGAATTGAGACCAACTATAAAGCAAGTACTGAATATTTATCAGTCCCTGATGATGGAAGAAGGTCCAAGCTGAAAAATCAAATACCTGGGGGTAATCTGGTCAAGGAATTAGTCTGACTAGTTTTGATGGTTCCTGGCTGCATTATAGGCTCCTAGACTAAGCCAGATTTTTACTAATTTCTTTGTTTGTCAACAGTCAAATATATACCAGACCCTTATCCTTGAGGAGTGTCGTATGGATGTCAAAGTAGACCCTACACAAGAAAAACCATAAAGAAAGGCCCCCAACAAAGTTGTATACCAAAACATTATCCAAGCATGCAGTCTGGAAGGCCAGGTAAGGGATGAGCAAGCATATGTCCCCGCTTCTGAACTGTATGAGGCTACATGCCCTCAAAATGTAAGGTACACCCCTAGCAAACTTTTGTGTCCTAATGTTGATAGGACAAGGGCCCCTTCCCCACAATCCCAACTTGGTGGTTGTGGGGGTCTATGGGAAGTGGGCTTATCAGAATCTGGAAGCTCCTTTAACAATAAAGAGGCACCCAGGTACTGGCCTTTCCCCTATGTGAATGAATAAGGGGTACATAGTAACCCAATTCATCTACTCATTTACAAAAATAGTAAACAGTAAATAAAGACTTTTACAATGTTTCTGAAAAGTACTTCATTCCAGTAGGCATACCAGTAGTTCTTTTTTTTTTAATTGGTTATAAAGGTCTAAAGGTTTTTAAACCTTAATGCATTCTCTGCATTAAGGTAAAAAAAAAAAAAACTTCCACTTACACTTATCTGACTCCTGTATTGATCCAATGCTGTGCCTTGCTGCAGGTCTTCTCTCCCTTTCTTCCTGTTCACACAGACTTGGATCCAATGGCTTCTGCTCCTGTCGGTCAAATACAGTGAGCAGAGATATAGAGTCAGAACATTGAAGGAAATCATGGACTGTTTAACCACTTGCCGACCGCCGCAAGTAGATTTACTGCGGCGGTCAGCCCCTCACAGGCAATGACGTAAATATACGTCACTAGCCTGTGAGGCTCTGGGGAGCGAGCGCGCGCCGCCGGCGGCACGCTCCCGCGAGGTCATGGGCCCCCCGCGTGTGACCGGCGGACCCGATGTCCGCCGCTCACTCTGCGATCGTCGGGGGAGAGGGAGAAAGGCAGGCAGCTTGTGTAAACAAGCTGCCTGTCATTCTCCCCTGTGTAGAAACACTGATCATACGGTTCTACTATGTAGGACCATTGATCAGTGTAACTACAGCTCAACAGACAGCCAATCACAGTTAGAATCACGCCCTTAGGGACACACACAGCCCCTCCCTCTCAAATAAAGTTAACCCCTTCACTGCCAGTGTATTTTTACAGTAACAGTGCATATATATATCACTGATTACTGTAGAAATGTCACTGGTAACCCCAAAAGTGTCAAAAATGTCAGTCAAGGGTCCGATATGTCCGCCCCAATGTCGCAGTACCGCAAAAAAAATCGCAGATCGCTGCCATTACGCGTTAAAAAAAAACAACAAAAATGACAAAAATCTTTCCCTTTGTTAGTAAACGCAATAACTTTTGCGCAAACCAATCAAAATACGCTTTTTGCAATTTTTTTTACCAAACATATGTAGCATAAAACAAATTGGCCGAAAATGTTAAAAAATTTTGATTCTTACTTTTTTTTTTGGGGAATTTCATATAAAAAAATGTGAAAAATATTGTTATTTTTGCAAAATTGACGCTCTTTTTTTGTTTATAGCGCGTGATCAAAATATCGAACAGGTGATCGAATACCACCAAAAGAAAGCTCTGTTTGTGGGAAAAAAAGGACGTCAAATTCGTTTAGGTACAGCGTCGCACGACCGCGCAATTATCCGTTAAAGTCACGCAGTGCCAAATCGCAAAATACCCCCTGGTCAGGAAGGGGGTAAAATCTTTCGGGGCTTAATAAGTGGTTAAGGAAAATGATAAGCACACTTGGCAAACGATTGTCCTCAAACAAGCTCTTAAAGTGTGTTTTGTTGAACACAGCGGTTGAACTCTTTGGTTGTATGAACTCTCCCTTTTTTGTCACACCAAGTCAAAGCTATTATTGGGATATAGAAAACTTTGATCACTTCTACACTTCTTCACTACAAGGTGCACACTCACAATGTCCTGAAATCACGGACACAGATTTAACAGAAAGCTTGGCCACATTGACAGCTTTAGATGGGAGCTCCTTGCCATGAATAGCTGCAGAGGATGAACCAGCGAGTAATACTGAGCCACAGGCTACACAGCAGATCTTCTATTTCTTGGTTCCTGCAGACTTAATTTTTGACATGTTGTCATACAGGATTGTGATACAGAAATCTTGTATGACTTACTGAATTGTGTACAAGAAATAGATTTTACACCTAGTATCCTCTGGGACTGTTATGATCTCCATGAAGCAAACAAGAAAAGGAGTTGTGTGCATGGAAATGAAACCATACAAACCTTGTATGATGGTGATACAGAAATCTCCTTTTATGATTTACTGAGCTATGTAGATGGAATAGATGCTACACCTAGCATCTTCTGGGACAGTAACGATCTCCACAAATCTAACAAGGAAAAAACGTGTGAGCCTGAAACCTGGAGCACATCAAATGAAGAATTGTGCAGCTTTGAGGATTTGATGCTCATGGATGTATCCACACTATCCGAAGATAGAGCGAAACCAGTATCTTCTATGCCATGGATTAGTAGAAGAAAAAAGTGTCTTGCATTTTTTTAGGACTCGCCTATGTGCATCTGTAATATGTCCCATTGATCTAAAGGTATATAGGACTAGTGATGTCGCGAACCTAAATTTCGCCGTTCGCGAACGGCGAACGCGAACATCGGCAAATGTACGCAAACCGACGAACCGGGCGAACCGCCATAGACTTCAATAGGCAGGCGAATTTTAAAACACACAGGGACTCTTTCTGGCCACAATAGTGATGGAAAAGTTGTTTCAAGGGGACTAACACCTGGACTGTGGCATGCCGGAGGGGGATCCATGGCAAAACTCCCATGGAAAATTACGTAGTTGACGCAGAGTCGGGTTTTGATCCATAAAGGGCATAAATCACCTAACATTCCTAAATTGTTTGGAATAACGTGCTTTAAAACATCCAGTGTGTGAATACGATCAGGTATGATGTTGTATCGGTCAAGTAGTGTAAGGGTTACGCCCGCTTCACAGTGACAGACCAAACTCTGACAGACCAAACTCCCCGTTTAACAGTCAGTCAGTCAGTCCATTTGCACAACCGCGAACTCCCCATTTGCACAAGGTTGGATACCAAGCTAGCCATGTCCCGTTCCTTGTCCTCACTGACATCATTGAAGGTCTCTTCCTCCACCCAGCCACGTACAACACCAAGGGTCCCCGAAAGGTGACAACAAGCCCCCTGGGACGCCTGCTGTGGCTGGTATTCCACCTCCTCAAAGCCACCTTCCTCCTCTGACTTCTCTTCTTCAGACTCCTCTCTCTGCGTTGCCACAGGTCCAGCAATTAACAATGACAAGGCTGCTTCTGGTGGTGATGGGGACCACAACTCTTCCTCTTCATGCTCATCTACAGCCTGATCCAGTACTCTTCGCAGGGCACGCTCCAGAAAAAACGCATATGGGATGAGGTCAATGATGTTGCCTTGGGTTCGACTGACCACCAGGTTTGTCACCTCCGCAAAAGGACGCATGAGCCTACAGCCATTGTTCATGAGCATTCAGTAACGCGGCCAAAAAATACCCAGCTCCGCAGAAAGAATGAAAGAAAATGAATGTTTTTTCTATGAAAAATTATCCCGCGGATCGCTTTTGGTCTGTTCACAATGAAGCAACGACCTTATCATCTGGGGTGTGCCAACACACTCCTAGAGGTGATCGCTTCATTGTGATACGCAAGCCCCTTCACCACGACAAGGTAACGATCACAAAGGGGAATTGACACATGTATGTGCCTTTTTTTTGTTTTTTTGCAGCCACAGTGTAGCACTAGAGGCCAGAAAAATTAGGCATGTACACATGCATGAAAAAGTAGGTATTGTTGCAGCCGCTGCTTTAGCAGCGGCCTGAAAAATTTAGGTTTTCAAGGCAGAAAGTGCACTAAAACATTGCGGCTTGAACCGTAGTTGGTGGCGGAGACGTCACGGAAGTCATCCAGCATGCAGAGAATGATTAAATACAGCAGCGTGTGGACCATTTTTAGCCCAAGGCATCTCAGTCATCACCAGGCCTTTTTTAGTCAAATGCATCCCCCACTGTCAGTCCCTTCGGGATCCATGCCTCATTCATCTTAATAAACGTGAGGTAATGAAGACTTTTTTGACCTAGGCGACTTCTCTTCTCAGTGACAATACCTCCTGCTGCGCTGAAGGTCCTTTCTGACAGCACACTTGAAGCGGGGCAGGCCAGAAGTTCAATGGCAAATTGGGATAGCTCAGGCCACAGGTCAAGCCTGCACACCCAGTAGTCAAGGGGTTCATCGCTCCTCAGAGTGTCGATATCTGCAGTTAAGGCAAGGTAGTCTGCTACCTGTAGGTCGTGTCGTTCTCTGAGGGTGGACCCCGAAGGGCTGTGGCGATGCGTTGGACTAAAAAAGCTCTGCATGTCCTCCATCAACAAGACGTCTGTAAAGCGTCCTGTCCTTGCCGGCGTGGTTGTGGTGGTAGGAGGAGGATTACTTTCACCTCTTCCCCTGTTGAATTCCCGTTGTGCTGTGACATCACCCTTATATGCTGTGTAAAGCATACTTTTCAACTTATTTTGTAGCTGCTGCATCCTTTGCGCCTGCCGGTAATTAGGTAACATATCAGAGACTTTCTGCTTATACCGGGTTCTAGTAGCGTGGCCACCCAGTACAGGTCGTTCTCCTTCAGCCTTTTTATACGAGGGTCCCTCAACAGGCATGACAGCATGAAAGACCCCATTTGCACAAGGTTGGATGCCGAGCTACTCATGTCCAATTCCTCGTCCTCACTGATGTCATTGAAGGTGTGTTCTTCCCCCCAGCCACGTACAACACTACGGGTACCAGATAGGTGACAACGAGCACCCTGGGATGCCTGCTGTGGTTGGTGTTCCTCCTCCTCAAAGCCACATTCCTCCTCTGACTCCTCTTCCTCAGACTCCTCTTCCAGTGTTGCCGCAGGTCCAGCAAGCGATGGTAAGGCTGTTTCTGGTGGTGATGGTGACCACAACTCTTCCTTTTCCTCTTCACGCTCATCTACGGCCTGATCCAGCACTCTTCGCAGGGCACGCTCCAGGAAGAAAACATATGAGATGATGTCGCTGATGGTGCCTTTGGTGCGACTGACTAGGTTTGTCACCTCCTCAAAAGGACGCCTGAGCCTACAGGCATTGCGCATGAGCATCCAGTAACGTGGCAAAAAAATACCCAGCTCCGCAGAGGCTGTCCTAGCACCCCGGTCATACAAATACTCGTTGACCGCTTTTTCTTGTTGGAGCAGGCGGTCGAACATTAGCAGTGTTGAATTCCAACGTGTCGGGCTGTCGCAAATCAAGCGCCTCACTGGCATGTTGTTTCGCCGCTGAATATCTGCAAAGTGCGCCATGGCCTTGTAGGAACGCCTGAAATGGCCACACACCTTCCTGGCCTGCTTGAGGACGTCCTGTAAGCCTGGGTACTTCTGCACAAAGCGTTGTACAATCAGATTCAACACATGTGCCATGCACGGCACATGTGTCAACTTGCCCAAATTCAATGCCGCCAACAAATTGCTTCCGTTGTCACACACCACTTTGCCGATCTCCAGTTGGTGCGGGGTCAGCCACTGATCCACCTGTGCGTTCAGGGCAGACAGTAGTGCTGGTCCGGTGTGACTCTCTGCTTTCAGGCAAGTCAACCCCAAGACAGCGTGACACTGTCGTATCCGGCATGTGGAATAGCCCCTAGGGAGCTGGGGGGGTGCAGTAGGTGTGGAGCAAGACGCAACAGCAGAAGAGGACTCAGCCGAGGAGGTTAGCAAAGAGGATGGAGTAGGAGGAGTAGAGGAGGTGGCAGCAGGCCTGCCTGAAAGTCGTGGCGGTGTCACCAACTCCTCTGCAGCAGAGCCATGCATTCCATGCTTGGCAGCCGCCAGCAGGTTTACCCAATGCGCAGTGTAAGTGATATACCTGCCCTGACCGTGCTTTGCAGACCAGCTATCAGTGGTCAGATGGACCCTTGCCCCAACACTGTGTGCCAGATGTGACATGATTTCATTTTCCACAATAGAGTACAGGTTGGGGATTGCCTTTTGTGAAAAATAATTTTGGCCGGGTACCTTCCACTGCGGTGTCCCAATAGCGACAAATTTTTTGAAGGCCTCAGACTCCACCAGCTTGTATGGTAAAAGCTGGCGGGCTAAGAGTTCCGACAAGCCAGCTGTCAGACGCCGGGCAAGGGGGTGACTCTGTGAGATTGGCTTCTTACGCTCAAACATTTCCTTGACAGACACCTGACTGTGGGCAGATGAGCAGGAACTGCTGAAGGTGAGAGGCGGAGGGGCGGGTTGTTGATAGGGGGCATGGAGGACAGCAGTGGTTGACGTGGCTAAAGATGCTGGACCAGGAGGAGGATGGTGGCTTTCAGTTTGTGTGCTGCTTTTACTCATGTGTTGATCCCATAGGCGTTTGTGATGTGAGATCATGTGCCTTCACAAAGCAGTTGTACCTAGGTGGGTGTTGGACTTCACACAGGTTACAAATGGCATTGCTGATATCAGAGGCAGACACACAAAAAAAATGCCACACTGCTGAGCTTTGCAAGGACGGCATTCTGGTGGTGGCAACAGCTTGCGTTGATTGGCGTGCTGTCTGGCTGACCCCGGGTGCCGAATCTTCATGCTGTCTGACTGCGCCACTAGCTCCTTGCGATGACCTCCTCCCCCTGCTTCCAACTCGTCTCCTCCTCCTCCTCTCTGTCTCCCCATCTGAACTTTCCCCCTCTTCTTCTGCTCTTCGAGCAGGCACCCAGGTGACATCCACAGACACATCGTCATCATCAGCCGCTTCACTTGACAACTCAGCAAAGGCAGCAGCAGCAGGTACAACATCATCATCATCATCACAATGTACGTCCATGTGTATAATGCTGCCTGACTGAGACATATCCCCGTTATCTACATCCTCTGGCACTAATAGTTGTGCATCACTTATTTCTTCCAACTGATGTGAAGATAACTCCTCTGACGGATCAAGTGAAGCGGCTGTGGTGCTAGTGTTGGTGGTGGTGCCGGCGGGCTGGCGAGTGGTAAATTGAGAGGTGCCCGAAGCTGAGCTGGAGGAGGATGGTGCATTAAGGTTCCGAGCGGAAGCTGTAGACGATTGGGTGTCCTGTGTAAGCCAGTCAACTATGTCCTCAGAATTTTTTGAGTTCAGGGTCTGTGGTGGCCTCTGAACACTGGGCATTATTCTAGGGCCTAAGGAAATCACAGCACCACGACCACGACGGCCCTTGCGGGGTGGCCTGCCTCTGCCTGTCATTTTTTTTTTAATGTGTTGTACTATGAGTGCAAGGTGCTGTGCCACCCTATAGGAGTGTTGGGCAGTGGGTACAGTACACTCTGTGGACCTGACAGTCACTGGCAGCCCAGGCAACTGCAATTATAAAAAAATATATATATTTTTAATTTGCAAGCTGCTGTGCGACCATATATATCAGTGGTGGGTGGGCAGTGGCACAGTACACTCTCTGTGGACCTGACAGTCACTGGCAGCCCAGGCAACTGCAATTATAAAAAAATACAGTAATCCCCCGCTACATCGTGGTTCAGTTTTTGCGGTCCCGGTAATTCGCGTTTTTTTTTGTAATGTTATTTTAATATATAAATCATTAAAAATGAAAGATTTTTGTGTTTTTCATAGCTCTTGCTCTGTCTCTAAGTATCTTTTATGTGTTTAAATGAGTTTCTATTGTTTTAAAAGTGTGTTTAAAGACCTTAAAATGCTTCTACACGTACAGTGACAGTAAAAAAATCATGCCTACAATGCATTTTAATAGGGTTTTTCTATTTCGCGGAATTTCACTTTTCGTGGCTGGGTCCGGAACGTAACCCCCGCAATGGAGGGGGGTTTACTGTATATATATTTTTAATTTGCAAGCTGCTGTGCCACCGTATATATCAGTGGTGGGTGGGCAGTGGCACAGTACACTCTCTGTGGACCTGACAGTCACTGGCAGCCCAGGCAACTGCAATTATAAAAAAATATATGTATTTTTAATTTGCAAGCTGCTGTGCCACCGTATATATCAGTGGTGGGTGGGCAGTGGCACAGTACACTCTCTGTGGACCTGACAGTCACTGGCAGCCCAGGCAACTGCAATTATAAAAAAATATATATATTTTTAATTTGCAACCTGCTGTGCCACCGTATATATCAGTGGTGGGTGGGCAGTGGCACAGTACACTCTCTGTGGACCTGACAGTCACTGGCAGCCCAGGCAACTGCAATTATAAAAAAAATATATATTTTTAATTTGCAAGCTGCTGTGCCACCGTATATATCAGTGGTGGGTGGGCACGCAGTGGCACTGCAGTGGGCACAGTACACTCTGTGGACCTGACAGTCACTGGCACCCAGGCAACTGCAATTATAAAAAAAATATATATATTTTTACTTTGCAAGCTGCTGTGCCACCGTATATATATCAGTGGTGGGTGGGCACGCAGTGGCACTACAGTGGGCACAGTACACTCTGTGGACCTGACAGTCACTGGCAGCCCAGGCAACTGCAATAATAAAAAATATATATATTTTTTTTTTAATTTGCAACAAGATGCTGTGCCACCGTATATATATCAGTGGTGGGCAGTGCACTGCAGTGGGTACAGTACACTCTGTGGACCTGACACAGCACTCACTGCAATTATGACAGAGGAAAAAAAAATATTTTTTAAAATGCACGGTACTGTGCCTGTGCCGACCGAAATGAGTGTGGTGTGCACACAGTACAGTCTGTGGTGGGTCTGTGGCCTCTCACACACAGCGGGCAGGCAACTGCAGTGTACAATAGATATATATATATATATATATATATATATATATATATATATATATATATATATATGTAAAAAGAAAAAACTCAATTACCAGCCCTTAAAAGGGCTTTTGGGGACACTAGATATATATATATATATATATATATATATATATATATATATATATATATATATATATATAAATAAATAAAAATCCTCAATTACCAGCCCTTAAAAGGGCTTTTGGGGACACTAGATATATATATATATATATATATATATATATATATATATATAAAATTACACAAATACAAGCCCTTAGAAGGGCTTTTTGGGGTGCTGTCAGGAATAGGATGCTGTCCTTACAGCAGTAGTGGACCAAGAACACTGACTAGCAAGACCAGGAACACTGACAACTGTCCCTAGCTATTAACAGCAGCAGCAGCAGCAGCTCTCCCTGCTCTCACTAACACACACTGCTTCAGAATGATCTAAGATGGATGCTGCCCTTGCTTATTTATAGGAGGTGGGAGGGTGTGGGAGGGAGGTATGCTGATTGGCTGGAAATGTGCCTGCTGACTGTGAAGTTCAGGGTCAAAGTTTGCCTCAATGATGTATTATAGGGGGCGGACCGAACATCGCATATGTTCGCCCGCAGCGGCGAACGCGAACATGCTAAGTTCGCCGGGAACTGTCCGCCGGCGAACAGTTCGGTACACCTCTATATAGGACCTTAACTGTAGCCCATAGCCAGAATTTAGATCTACAAAGTTCCAAGTCACAGCTACTATCAGTCAGACCTACTATTGTCAAACCCACCTACTCCACTAGGCACACTGGGGTTGATTTTGCTGAAACTGGAGTGCGGACTTTGGTGCAGCTGTGCATGGTAGCCAATTAGCTTCTAACTTCAGGCTGTTCAATAAAGCTTTGACAAAAAACACCTGGAATCTGATTGAATTCTATGCAGGGCTGCACCGGATTTTGCACTCTCCAGTTCAAGTGGATTAACCCCAGTTTGCTCCTGATCATCTAGCTTTCTCATCACCTATCTGACACATAAACTTTCACAAAAGCTCACTGAGTAAGCACAGGAGATTGCTCCTGATCATGTCTATATCTTTCTGATTGGTGTGTACCTACTTGTTTTTGAGCCCCCCCCCCCCAATCACTATGGTTAATATTTATTGTGGGAACCTGATCTAATTGGGTCTAGTTGCCTCTACTGTAAATGTCCTTGAATATTTTTTAATTTCAGAGAACCTCCAATTGTGCACTAACCTGTCAAATGTAGAGTGCCGAATTACATTTTCATGATGGTTCCTCTCCTAGTTTACCTGGACATTTAAGTGGAACTGTGCTTGTCCATGGAGGGCAAAGAACCAGTCTTTGCTTAGCTGTTGGGTATAATCCCAAGTCAGAGCTTGCACATTTGTCTCCTGCTCCTATGTGATGACACTGGCCCCCATCATAAGGAATCAAACTATCGGGTATTTTAGTTACTCATGGCAGGGAAAATACATGATTATATGGTACTTGGAGACTGGTCTTTAAAAGCAAACCAGTGTTTTTTGCCTGAGGTCTGGGTTGACCACTGGAAATCTCTACTAAAAGCCATACAATCAATATCACATATTTCACTGTTGAAGTTTGATTGCATGCACATGATTTTTCACTTTTTTTGCACTCACACAGGTGGTATAAATGTACTATGACTTTCTCACACCTTCCATGTGTGTTTTGGTGTGGTATTTGTTTTTTGTTTTTTTTTATTTGGTTTAATTGCTCCCCCTCCTGCACAAATGTACTCTTCACAAACCTACAAATGGAGGTTGGCTCTTAATTTGCTTAAAACCTGTAAAATACTTTCCCCCTTCCCGCCCAGGCCAATTTATAGCTTTTAGCGCTGTTGCATTTTGAATGACAATTGCGCGGTCATGCAATACTGTACCTAAACCAAATTTATGTCATTTTTTTTTCCCACAAATAGAGCTTTTTTTTGGTGGTATTTGATCACCGCAAGGTTTTTGCTTTTTTGCTAAACAAATAAAAAAAGACTGAAAAGTTTGAAAAAAAAAAAAGTTTTTTTGTTTATGTTATACAATTTTGTAAATAGATATGTTTTTTCCTGCACTGATGATCACTGATTTGGCCACACTGACAGGCATTGATGAGTAGGCACTGATGGTGTGGCACTGAGGGGGTGGCACTAATATGCGGTAATGATAAGTAGCACTGATATGCAGCATTGGTGGGCACTGATAGGCGGCACTGATGGGCACTGATAGGAGGCACTGATCGGCACTGAATGGCGGCACTGGTGGGCAATAATGGGCACTGGTGGGTGGCACTGATAGATGGAAATGATGGCCACTGGTGGGCAGCACTGATGGGGAGGGCACTGGCTGGCTCCCTGAGCCTAATTGCCATCCCTGGTGGCCATGGTGGGAATCTCTGGGGTCATGGATGGGCATCCCTGGTGGTTCTATTGGCACCCCCCCAAGGGTCTGCACTGGTAATCAATGCTCTGATTACCAGTGCAGACCCCCCCCCCCCTGTCAGGAGAGCCACAGATAGGCTCACCTCTACTCTTGCCTGTAAGGCACGAACTGGGGAAAGCCAATCAACGGCACTTCCTATTTACTATGTGACCAGCTGTAAATGGACACAGCTGGTCACATGGTAAAGAGCCTACGTCAGTAGTGACACACCGCAGCACCGATTGCCGGGGGGGCGCTTACAGCGCATTATCCAGCTGCCATCATATGACGTCCGGTCAGGATAATGCAACCACCTTCCCGCCGTCATTTGCCTATAGGGCGGGCGGGAAGTGGTTAAATAGCTGACACAAAAATGTGTGGTTTTATTATATGCTCTATTGTTAATCATGTGAACCCTAAGGTTTAAAAATCTGTGTAGTCTGACTCTGTATCTTATCATAACTATTAGATTGTTAATAAAATATTTTAGATATATAAAAAAAAATAATAAAATCCAGTGAGCAGAGAACAGGGGCGGGTGAGGCTGAGCCAAACTGTGTGTGTCTCTATGGATCTACACAGTCTGACTTAGGAGCAAGCCCACATGGTTGCCCCCATAGCAGACATTATGCTATGGGGTGCAGACACAGAAGAGGAATAGCCAAGATCCATAGCGAGGAACCCCAGAAGAGGGGTGAGGGGCATCGCTACCCAATACCATTACACAGAGCAGGTAAGTATAAACCTGTTTATTATTTTAATTAGAAAATTGACTTTACAGCCAATTTAAAACATATCTATTATTTAGTAGTATAAAACATGCTGTAAAGTAGATGCTCACCTGTCTGCGCAGAACTATTGTGGGGGTAAAAGTTTACATTTTAGTAGGTGAAGAAAGTACAGCTCATACCATGTGAACAGAGATTAAAGATTAGCAAAAGTGTTAAGTTTTGCTTTTCAGAAAAAAACCCATGTGGTCACTATGTGCAGCAGTGACATTATGATAACTAGCTTTGATTATAAATAAAGTCATCATATCATCAGCAATGCTGACAAAGTGATTACATGACTTTATTGGTAACCCTGTCTCAGTATTGGTGAGAAACAAAGACATGTCACACCGCACTGAGGTGTGTAGGCTAGGAGCACTGCACACTCCGAGCTTTGCAATGGGGAACTAATTTTGTCTAATAATGCTGCACTGAGAAAAAAAAGTGGCCATTTTCAATACAATGTCAGGAAAAGCAAAATCTGTCATTATACTGTTAAATTAAATTGGGTGCAATCAGAAATTAAATGCCCAGAAAGTAATCTAAAAGTAAGTAAAAAGCCCTATAGAGGTCTCTGCACTCCATACTGTGACTGGGCTATATTACTTTAAACAATATGTATACTATAAATCATACTAATTCTTATTCACACAAACCAATTTTACCATGTTTTAATGTTATACTTACAATTTACACCAACATATTTTCCTTGTGTATTGTAAGTAAGTAAGTAAGTAAAAAAAAGTAAAAGGTAAGTAAGTATGTAAGTAAAAAAAAAAAAAAAAGGAAGAAAGCTCTCCTAGACTGAAATGCAACTTTTAATCCCGTGTTTATTATTTCACTGGATTATGTAAAATTACACTTGCCTACAGTCAGAAGATTTTGTCAATTATATTTTGGGGTAAAGATCTGTGAATGCACTGATTAAATAAAAAATTCCCTGTAAAACCTGTGTGGTAGCCTTAGCAAATAATATACCAGAAAAAAACACACCAGGATCAGTATAGGGGCGCACTACTAAAAAAGATCCTACCAATGCGCCATGTCAGAAATTATACATGATTAGCTGCCACTATAAAATAAAGAATATCTAAATAACGTATCTACTAAGTGAAAGCAAAAAATATTAGAAAAATAATTGAAGTAGATAGTGGCGCTCAAAATGTCATCCATGAAAATATGTGAATATATCCAAAAAATAAATAAAGTCCAAAATATTGTTAATGAAGTCAATAAATAAAATAATTGATGATTAAATAACTGTCCAACACACCACATGAATCTGTGTCACCACTCCCTTTTTGATATCCCCTTACCAAATGTCTATGCCAAGTACTCTCGTATTAGCAATAACAGCAGATGCCCACTCTGGGGTTAATGGTTAATCATAAAATGTGTCCAATCCTTGTGAGTGCTCCATGTATAATAGACATAGAGTATAAAGAAAAAGTACCAATAGTGTGATACCGTAAAAACACTTTATTAAAAACAGCTAATCCTTATGTAATACACTCACAATGTAGACAATATAAAGCGCATATCAAGATGACAGGTAAGCCGACATATCGTGGGCGCGGCGGATGGAAAACAATTCCGTGTCTCACACAACCACTCGCGGTATTCGTCACTTCTGGTTTTGTATCACTTGTCACTTCTGGTTGCCGTACAGCCACTTCCCTACATTTGGGACGTGGCTGTACGGCAACCGTAAGGATTGGACACATCTTATAATTAGCCATTAACCCCAGAGTGGGCATCTGCTGTTATTGCCAATACGAGAGTACTTGGCATATACATTTGGTGAGTGGATATCCAAAAGGGAGTGGTGACACAGATTCACGTGGTGTGGTGAACAGAGAATCATCAATTATTTTATTTATGAACTTTATTAACAATATTTTAGACTTTTTTGTTTTTTGGATATACAGTATCTCACAAAATTGAGTACTCTGCATTTTTGTAAATATTTTATTACAGTATATCTTTTCATGTAACAACACTGAAGAAATTACACTTTTCTACAATGTAAAGTAGTGAGTGTGCAGCTTGTATAACAGTGTAAATTTGCTGTCCCCTCAAAATAACTCAACACACAGTCAATAATGTCTAAACCGCTGGCAACAAAAGTGAGTACACCCCTAAGTGAAAATGTCCAAATTGGGCCCAAAGTGTAAATATGTTGTGTAGCCACCATTATTTTCCAGCGCTGCCTTAACCCCCATGGGCATGGAGTTCACCAGAGCTTCACAGATTGCCACTGGAGTCCTCTTCCACTCCTCCATGACGACATCACGGAGATGGTGGATGTTAGAGACCTTGCGTTCCTCCACCTTCTGTTTGAGGATGCCCCACAGATGCTCAATAGGGTTTAAGTCTGGAGACATGCCTGGGCAGTCCATCACCTTTACCCTCAGCTTCTTTAGCAAGTCAGTGGTAATCTTGGAGGTGTGTTTGTGGACGTTATCATGTTGGAATACTGCTCTGCGGCCCAGTCTCTGAAGGGAGGGAATCATGCTCTACTTCAGTATATCACAGTACATGTTGGCACTCATAGTTCCCTCAATGAACTGTAGCTCCCCAGTGCCAGCAGCATTCATGCAGCCCCAGACCATGACACTCCCACCATCATGCTTGAATGTAGGCAAGACACACTTATTTTTGTAATCCTCACCCTGTTGCTGCCACACGCTTGACACCATCTGAACCAGATAAGTTAATCTTAGTCTCATCAGACCACAGGACATGTTTCCAGTAATCCATGTCCTTAGTCTGCTTGTCTTCAGCAAACTGTTTGCATGCTTTCTTGTGCATCATCTTTAGAAGAGGCTTCCTTTTGGGACAACAGCCATGCAGCCCACTTAGATGCAGTGTGCAGTGTATGGTTTGAACACTGACAGGCTGACACCCCCCCTTAGATGCCCAATTAGATGCAGTGTGCGGTGTATTGTTTGAACACTGACAGGCTGACACCCCCCCCCCCTTCAACCCCTACAGCAATGCTGGCAGCACTCATATGTCTATTTCCTAAAGACGACCTCTGTATATGATGCTGAGCTTATGCACTCAAACTCTTTGGTCGACCATGGTGAGGCCTATTCTGAGTCGAACCTGTCCTGTTAAACCACTGTATGGTCTTGGTCACCGTGCTGCAGCTCAGTTTTAGGGTCTTGGCAATCTTCGTATAGCCTAGGCCATCTTTATGTAGAGCAACAATTCTTTTTTTCAGATCCTCAGAGAGTTCTTTGCCATGAGGTGCCATGTTGAACTTCCAGTGACCTGTATGAGAGAGTGAGAGCGATAACACCAAATTTGACACAACTGTTCCCCATTCACACCTGAGACTTTTTAACACTAACAAGTCACATAACCCCGGGGAGGGAAATTGGGCCCAATTTGGACATTTCCCCTTAGGGGTATACTCACTTTTGTTGCCAGCGATTTAGACAATAATGGCTGTGTGTTGAGTTATTTAGAGGGGACAGCAAATTTACACTGTTATACAAGCTGTACACTCACTAATTTACATTTTAACAAAGTGTCATTTCTTCAATGTTGTCACATGAAAAGTTATAATAAAATATTTACAAAAATGAGAGGGGTGTACTCACTTTTGTGACATACTGTATTCACATATTTTCACGGGTGACATTTTGAGCGCCACTATCTACTTCATTATCTTTCTAATATTTTTTGCTTTCACTTAGTAGATATGTTATTTAAATAATATAACAGGAGTAGCAGTTTTTTTAGATGTTAAAGTTATACCGCTTAACTTGAAGACCATTATTATATTTCACATGAGGAACTATTTACGCAGTGTATGTTTAGAGATGAAAGCAAAAGAACTGTATTATTTTGTGAGCTAAAAACTACCAAAACTTAAAAAGGTCTTAAATTTGAAATAAACGGCAAAAGCTGTGTTCATTTTTCACATGCACTGCATGCCATAATTGTGTGAACTTCACTCATAGACCCCCTCAGATGTCTTAGTGGATTGGATTTCCTCAAAGAGCTTGATATACCTTGAAATCTTTGATAAATGATGCAGGAGAAATGTCAACCGTGGATGTTATTTAGTATGATTTATGTAAAACATGGAGAAAACAAACATGCAGTCAGCATTCGCTTAGCAGTAGATTGGTACAAATACTCATTTCTGAACCTGAAAGGTTGGATGTGGTGATTGATGATGAATAAACAGTATTTGTCCTTCTATAGTCTCTCATCTCACAAAATCATTAAAAGTTTTTGGACGTTTTTTTTTAGGGCAACCAATCCTTATTCTATCATTTCATAAAGTTATTGATATTTTTTATATAGTTTCTTATCTCAACCATTAAAAGTTTCAGAACATCATTTAGGGTGACTAATTCTTAGTTTCTCATCTCACAAAGTCATTAAAAGTTTTTGGATATCCTTTAAGGCAACCTATGAAGGTTTTCATTAATCAAAGTCCATGGCATCTATGGTATAACTAGTAGTAGTTACAAATATTCTTATAGTTTTGTTCTGCAATATTGAAAACATTTCTCCACTCCAAGTGGCTCCCTCAGTTCTAATGAGTGTCCCCTAACTCTTATGGCCACACAAGTAACTCAGCCTCAGGGGTTTAATCCTTAAACTAACCACTATAGTGGTATGAAAAAGATCAGCATTACACTACAATATTACAGAAAAGTTAACCTGGAGGATAGATCATAAAAGATCATAAAATCAAAACACCCAGGGCAATACACAACAGTGAGTAAAGAACCTTTCAGGCCAGAAGCTTACCTAGTCTGACATAGAAGTCTAAGACAAGGGGCTGAATTTCAGTGTGGGACATGCTCCAGTTGTCTATTTCATCATAGTTACAAATCTTTAATCCATAACATTCATATATCAGGAGACAAAGTTAACCACCACTCCCTAATAATCTACTCATTGATGCTAATACTTTTAAATCACTAAAGAGGGATGCTACTTCCTTGTTCAAGAGGAAAAAACGACAAAATGTCTGCAATAGCTGCACAGGAAAAAAAATCCATTGATTGGACATTGTACCAACACCTTTATTATAGAAAAACTTTGCTGTGTTTATATGAAATCCCAAAGATAAGGAAGTATGATACCCCCAATGACAAAAGTATTTGTCATTAGCTGACAATATGGTAATTTAAGAATTTGTCAATAAGGTCTGTTGTTTAAAGTATAGGATGGAAGAGACCTAAACAATGCAATGCTCCTTTTCACTTGTATACCTGCTGCAGAGGCCATAGCCAGATGGCAAATCAGAAGTCTTCCTACACCTTAGAGCAGGGGTCTTCTAACTATGGCTCTCCAGTTGTTCAGGAACTATAATTCCCATCATGCCTAGTCCATGTCTAGGAATGTCAGAGATTTGCAATTCCCTCATGGGATGTGTAGTTCTACAGCAGCTGGAGGGCGGTAGTTTAAGGGATCCCCTGCCTTAGATTATATCTAAACACAAGAAAAACATATAATATATTGCAACTTACAATACTTTGCATTTGTGGCTGTATTAGGTTTTTTTTACAGATTTTTTTAACCTTTTTGACCTTTACCTGCTGGTCCTACCAGTAGCACACTTCTGTCCTAGGATGACATTGCTCACACACACAGTACAAAATCTATGGAGGAGCATTGTTGTCATCCTAGTACAGGTCTACAGAGCACCGGCCCCTCCCCTCATGCCTATAGCAAGGAGAGGTGTTTTATAGTCTACAGAAATAGCTGAGTACACTGTAACAGATAACAGTAATCAGATCATAAGATTTCTACCAGAATCAACAGGTATATTTTGCACCTATCAAGCAAATATAACAAAAATACTTTCAATGGTTTGTTTACCACTTCCATACCGCTGTACATCATATGATGTCCTGGGCTTTGAGTGGAGATATCTGAATGATGGGTGCATCTGCAGGCATCATTTAGATATCATTTTTTTTCACCATAAGAACAATCAAATCAGCTGTTCAGCCACTTGATTGTTCTTACAGGCGGGAGGCCGATCCCCTGTAAAATTATAAATACTGCCAGTATCTCGACTGGATAGCCGAGATTTTTTATCTCAGGCTTTCCAGCCTGTAGGAGAGATCTGAGGTCTTATTGACCTCAGATCTCTCCATAAAAAAAACTCTCGTACCCTATTCCTATTACAAGGGATGTTTACATTCCTTGTAATAGCAATAAAAGTGATAAAAAATAACAAATTAAAAGGGAAGTGTGTAAAAATAAAAATAAAAATAAAATAAACAATAAAAAAAATAAAAAAACGGAAAGTGGCCCCATCCCCCATGTGCTCGCAAGCAGAAGTGAACAAATACGTAAACGGTGTTCAATTCATACATGTGAGGTATTGCCATGAATGTTAGAGCGAGAGCAACAATTCTAGCCCAAGACCTTCTCTGTAACTCTAAACTGGTAACCTGTAAAAAAAATTTAAAGTATTGCCTATGAAGATTTTTAAGTACCAAAGTTTCCATCATTCTACTAGTGTGCGCAATTTTAAAGCGTGACATGTTAGGTATCTATTTATTGGGCATAACATCATCTTCCACATTTAAAAAAAAAATTGGGCTAACTTTAGTGTTTTGTTTATTTTTAATTCATGAAACAGTTTTTTCCAAAAACAAAACACGTTAGAAAAATTGCTGCGCACATACCGTGTGACATAAAAAGTTGCAATGACTGCAATTTTATTCCCTAGAACAGGAATGGCGAACACTGGCACCCCAGATGTTTTGTAACTACTACAATGATGCTAAACTACACTGCAGAGTGCATGAGCATCATGGGAAGTATAGTTCCAAAACATCTGGGGTGCCAAGGTTCGCCATCACTGCCCTAGGGTCTCTGCTAAAAAATATATATATAATTTTTGGGGGTTCGAGTAAATTTTCTAGCAAAAAATTATGACTTTTACATGTAGTAGCAGAGGGCCAGAAGTGACCCGGTATGGAAGTGGTTAACAGACCAAAATGGAGCAAATAACAGAAGTTCATTTTTAGGGTTTACATACATTTAATGGAGATAGGACATATTTTTCTATAACAGTAAGGTATACACTCTAAATAGAGAGGCAAGGGGCAGCTAGCTCACAAGAAGCTTGAGGTAGGCTTCCTAACTGGGGGTGGAGGCAGACTACACCACTACATATAGAGTCCTTAAAACATCTTTACTTTACTTCTTTACATCTTTACTTGTCAATTCACAACAGTTCCCACCTTCAGCCATATAACAATATAAACCTGTCATAGACTATATAGAACCATTTTTACACCTTCCATCCTGTTTTTGATAACTCAACATCTGCTCTTACACACTCCTTGGTGATTGGATTAAGGTGAACTCTCCATTACTACATTACTTCTTGAGCTATAAATGTTAGGTTATGTTCCTGACACTTTCTCACTTTCCAAATTTAGGAAGCCACCTGGGTGAGTAGGGAAACATCTTCAACATTACAGATCATGCCTAGTTGAATATGACTAACTGCTATTATGTACAGTCAGGTCCACAAAATATTGGGACATCAACACAATTCTAATCTTTTTGGCTCTATACATCACCACAATGGGTTTGAAATGAAACAAACAATATGTGCTTTAACTGCAGACTTTCAGCTTTAATTTGAGGGTATTTACATCCAAATCAGGTGAAAGGTGTAGGAATTACAACAGTTTGTATATGTGCCTCCCACTTTTTAGGGGACCAAAAATAATGGGACAATTGGCTGCTCAGCTGTTCCATGGCCAGGTGTGTGTTATTCCCTCATTATCCCATTTACAAGGAGCAGATAAAAGGTCCAGAGTTCATTTCAAGTGTGCTATTTGCATTTGGAATCTGTTGCTGTCAACTATCAGTGAAGCAAGCCATCATTAGGCTGATAAAACAAAACAAACCCATCAGAGAGATAGAAAAAACATTAGGTGTGGCCAAATCAACTGTTTGGAACATCCTTAAAAAAAAGAATGCACCGGTGAGCTCAGCCACACCAAAAGACCCGGAAGACCACAGAAAACAACTGTGGTAGATGACAGAAGAATTCTTTACCTGGTGAAGAAAACACCCTTCACAACAGTTGGCCAGATCAAGAACACTCTCCTGGAGGTAGGTGTATGTGTGTCAAAGTCAACAATCAAGAGAATACTTCACCAGAGTGAATACAGAGGGTTCACCACAAGATGTAAACCACTGGTGAGCCTCAAAAACAGGAAGGCCAGATTAGAGTTTGCCAAACAACATCTAAAAAGGCCTTCACAGTTCTGGAACAACATCCTATGGACAGATGTGAGCAAGATCAACTTGTACCAGAGTGATGGAAAGAGAAGAGTACGGAGAAAGAAAGGAACTGCTCATGATCCAAAGCATACCACCTCATCAGTGAAGCATGGTGGTGGTAGTGTCATGGCGTGAGCATGTATGGCTGCCAATGGAACTGTTTCTCTTGTATTTATTGATGATGTGACTGCTGACAAAAGCAGCAGGAAGAATTCTGAAGTGTTTTGGGCAATATTATCTGCTCATATTCAGCCAAATGCTTCAGAACTCATTGGACGACGCTTCACAGTGCAGATGGACAATTACCCGAAGCATACTGCGAAAGCAACCAAAGAGTTTTTTAAGGGAAAGAAGTGAAATGTTATGCAATGGCCAAGTCAATCACCTGACCTGAATCCGATTGAGCATGCATTTCACTTGCTGAAGACAAAACTGAAGGGAAAATGCCCCAAGAACAAGCAGGAACTGAAGACAGTTTCAGTAGAGGCCTGGCAGAGCATCACCAGGGATCAAACCCAGCGTCTGGTGATGTCTATGCATTCCAGACTTCAGACTGTAATTGACTGCAAAGGATTTGCAACCAAGTATTAAAAAGTGAAAGTTTGATTTATGATTGGTAATCTGTCCCATTACTTTTGGTCCCTTAAAAAGTGTGAGGCACATATACAAACTGTTGTAATTCCTACACCATTCACCTGATTTGGATGTAAATACCCTCAAATTAAAGCTGAAAAAGTCTGCAGTTAAAGCACATCTTGTTTGTTTCATTTCAAATCCATTGTGGTGGTGTATAGAGCCAAAAAGATTAGAATTGTGTCCATGTCCCAATATTTATGGACCTGACTGTATATGTCCAATAGGAACCTCTTTGTCACCATTCATGTCCACCTAGCTACATACTAAGGAGCTGTAATATTTAAAATGTCTTTATTTAGATCTGTGAATCTTCTTATTTCTGCTGTTGTATGCAGTCCCACAATCTCTGAATTAACAATGTGATTGCCACTTAGCTCATTTTTTTTTTTTAGTGTGTAATGCAAGAAATAGGCCAAAGATATAAACTGTTTAAGGTTTCTGCACAGAAAGTTTTTGGAATATTTTGGAGAGGACCGTCACCTAAACCATTAGCATTGGTTAACTGTACAGCCACTAATGATAACTTCCTATATCCAAGACACAGGTTCATTAACTACTTGCCTTCTGTGCACTTAAACACCCTTCCCATCCAGACCAATTTTTAGCTTTCAGTGCTCGCACGCTTTGAATGACAATTGCGCGGTCATGCTACACTGTACCCATATAAAATTTTTATCATTTTTTTCACACAAATAGAGCTTTCTTTTGGTGGCATTTAATCATCTCTGGGTTTTTTATTTTTTATAAAAAAAAAGAAAAAAGACAGAAAATTTTGAAAAAAAAAAAGTTTTTCTTATTTTTTGCGAGTAAATTTTGAAAATAAATAAATTTTTCTCCTTCACTGATGTGCGCTGATGAGGCGGCACTGATGGGCACTGATAGGCTGCACTGATGGGCACTGATGAGGTGGTACTTATGGGCACTGCTGAGGTGGCACTTATGGGCACTGATGAGGTGGCACTGATGAGGAGGTACTAATATGCCGCACTGATGAGCACTGATAGGCGGCACTGATGAGCACTGATAGGCGGCACTGCTGGGCACTGAGAGGTGGCACTGCTGGGCACTGAGAGGTGGCACTGCTGGGCACTGAGAGGTGGCACTGATGGGCGGCACTGATGGGCACTGGCGGGCGGCACTGATGGGCACTGGCGGGCAGCACTGATGGGCACTGGCGGGTGGCACTGATGGGCACTGGCGGGTGGCACTGATGAGCACTGATGGGCGGCACTGATGAGCAGCACCATCAGTGCCCACACTCAGTGCCCATAGTGCTGCCAGTCAGTGCTCATCAGTGCCTAGATGAGCAGGCACTGATGGGCACTGACTGGCAGCACTATGGGCACTGATTGTGTGCACTGATGGGGGGCACTGATGGTGGGCACTGTGGGCATTGAAGGTGTGTTTGGTGTACCTCTGGTAATCAGGGCACGGGTGATTAATTTTTTCTGTGTCCCCGGCGCTGTGCAGCTCTCCCTCCTTCCTCACACGCAGGCTCTGTGTGAGGAAGGAGCGCCGGCGATGAGAGATGATCTCATATGTTTACATATGAGATCATCTCTCTTTGGATGGCTTGATCACGTGGTGAATGGCCGCTGTGATTGGCCATTCACCACGATCTGTGATCGGCTGTGTCCAAGGGACACGGCCGACACAGATTCCCCCCGATGCGCGCTCGCGGGAGCGCGCGGGGGGCGTGTCACTGGGAGGCCGTTTAAAAACGGCCTCCCGAAAATTCGAGTCCGCGCTGCAGCCGTATATAGGCTGTAGCGCGGACGGCAGGAGGTTAACTGACCACAAAAAGGGTAGTTACCTTTATGGTGTTCTCCACACTACATGGTTAGTTAAAGGTTTTCCTATTACCCATGAGCAGGCAGACATCAACTTTTTATTTGAACCCTGATACTGAAAACAAGGGGTTAAAATTGACTTTGAAGAGGTGGCACTGCATGACAATATGCCCTGCATATTTTTAAAATGCTACTCATTAGTTTGTTTGTCCTGAAAAATCTACCTCCAGCATGTCTGGGTCAAAATGTATAGCACTAGACTATGCATAAGGCTAGATGTTTTGTTGCGTGGTAATTTTTTATACAAAAAATACATAATGAAGTTCTTCATGAAATTAACCACTTTAAGACCAGAAGGATTTGCCCCCTTAATGACCAGGCCCTATTTTGCGATTCGGCAATGCATTATTTTAACGGACAATTGCGCGGTTGTGCAAGGCTGTTCCCAAATAAAATTGATGACCTTTTTTCCCCACAAATAGAGCTTTCTTTTGGTGATATTTGATCACCTGTGTGATTTTTATTATTTGCGCTATAAACAAAAAACAAGCTACAATTTTGAAAAAAAAAAAAACAATATTTTTCACATTCTGCTTCTCAAAAAAAAATTTTTAAAAATCAAAATTTTTTAACATCTTAGGCCAATTTGTTTTCTGCTACATATTTTTGGTAAAAAAATTGTGATAAGTGTATTTCGATTGGTTTGCGCAAAAGTTATCGCGTCTACTATCTACAGGAAAGATTTTTGTCATTTTTTTTTTACTAGTAATTGCGATTTTGTTTGTGGGACTGAAACATTGCGGCAGACAGATCAGACCCCTAAATTATATTTTTGACACTTTTGGGGGTACCAGTGACATTATTACAGTAATCAGTGCTAAAAATATGCACTGTTACTATAATAATGACTCTGGCAGGGAAAGGGTTAACCCTGTGGGTGATCAAGGGGTTAAATGTAATCCAAGGGGAGTGATTCTAACTGGGGGGCGTGGCTTGTGAAATGACCATAGAGACATGTGATCCTATATAGAAGGATTACATGGGCTCTATGATCATTGCAGGGAGAAGGACGGTCGACTCTGTTTACAACAGCCGACCATCCTTCTCTCTCAGCAGGGAGCGATCGCGGGTGTCAGGCGGCATTTGGAGCCACCTCACCCATGAATCGGCTTCCCCCTTGCCGAGCGGGGTCGGAGTGCACCTTCAGATGTGCGTGCACGCCCTCTAGCTTCCCGCGCACAGGAGAGCCACCCTGCCGCAGTAAATCTGCAGGGGGTGGTCGGAAGTGGTTAAGGAAAATCAGAAATGTATTGGCTCCAAGGCAATTAACTTTTTTGATTGCTGTGCAAAATATTTCTCAAAATTCTTGAGACTGTTGCCTTTTTCTTATATACAGTATATTATTGACAATTCAAAACAAGTTTTGTCTTTTGCTGCATCCTGACTACCGGACTAGACATATTTCCCCACTTTTGCCCATTTATTAAAAAAAAAAAAAAACAGCTGCAATGTTAGGGAAAAATTGATTTTGGCATGCAGTCCTTATGTTACACAGGCTCTTAAAGTGATTCAATAGATACATTCTTGGGCTTAGATTATTACAAAAATATTTACATGTATTCTAAATGAAACCAGTTGTGGGCACAGCAGGGTGGCCCAGAAGATTTAACACAAAGAATTCTTGTAAATCACAGTAGGGTGCAGGTTAATATTGCTTTCTAGTTACCTAAAAAATGCAAAGACATTTTTGATTAGTTAGAAAAAAAAATATTGCCAAGTTGTGTTGTCATAGTTTAAAATGTATCTCTAATGATGTTCTATATTAGGTAGAGAGTATATTGTTCCATCTATTTTCATGCCATTAACCACATGACTAAGAGCACTAAGCAGTTTTACCCCACTAAACCCTAACTTTTTTTTTTTAAATGGCTAATAGAAATTATACAAAGGTTAAAAAAATAGCAGAGTAAATCAAAGAAAGCTAATTTGTAAGTTACAAAAATAAACATCACAGAAAATATAACAAGGCTCTTGAGACAATGTTGTGCACCAATGCAATACAAATCAGCCACTCCAGGCTTCAAGGCTATGTCACAGGAAAATAAATAAATAGGGAGACTGACAAACAAAATGTGATTCTCATATAATGACACACTGCTTGCAACAACAACTATTTTATCTGAAGTTATTTCTATGCAAACCCTAGAAAAGTATCATTAAGGATAAAAAAAAAAAATCTGATTCCAGCATAGATCAGCAATAAAGGACTTATTTTTAGACTCATTTTTCTGCATTTTATTATTTCTTTAGTAAGTTTTCCTACTTTTTCCTTTGCTTGTATGTACAATAAAAAGGATTCTGGAATCAAATGCAGTTATCTTTACTAGTCTTACTACTGCCACTCCAATGATTTACACACAGTTTAATTATTCACGTGTTTATTATGCTCTACATAATGAATTTTGGACCCTCATATTTTCTTTCTACACGCTTGATGCAAGCTGCAATTATAACCACAGATATCTGTTTATTTGATGAATTTTGCTCCTTCTGCATAGTTTGATAAATAAGGAGATAAGTCAAAACCTACTTTATATACAGTAATTAAAGTGAAAAATCTAGTCATGATGCAAATCCTTAATTGGACTCCAGGAGAGATATGCAGAATTTCTCTTTAATAATATGAGATGACTGGGGACAGAAAAACAAAGCACACTAAAATATGGTTTAGAAGTACAATTAATCACATAACTGAAAACAACCAATTTAGCATAGCTCATTCAGTGGTTCTCGAGGCACAGGTAATGTTCTTTTAATCATGAGCAGCTGAAATAAAGCACAATATATATGCTTATCTTCCATGAGAGTCAACTTCTTTGGTCCCATTTGTAAACATAGCCAGTCCAGAATAAAATGGTCATGCTATTTAATGATAAGCATATGCATGATAAGGATGTTTCTTTAATCAATTAGTAAAAGTACAGCTGCAATTAAATTCATTAACGTGTGTACAGTAGATTTGCTATAGAGGAAAAAAACCTTAGGACTCCACGCTTTTAAGGGCATTTCACAAATACTTTTAAGCTGCCAAAATGATTTTATAGTTTTAAGAATTACTATTTATAAAGCAATCCTTTTAACTACTGTTCTTCTTGTAAAAGGGTAGTGTTTCTAACTGACTTTAGAAATCTAACTTTTGAATAAATGTTGACTTTTCTTCCCATTCCTGAGTCTCTTGTATTTGAATTTGTTTCTGAAATAGTTTTGTTACAGAAAAATAAAAAGAATGCAGTTAATGTAGGGTGTTAGTTGCCAAAACATGATTATGTTACCAACTTTTTTTTTTTTTTGCAAAAATATTTTAGGGTTGCTATCCCATGCAGATGTTTTTTTCTTTTTTGAGTAGAACTTCCTTTTAATTGTGCCAAAAGCAAAGCTTTTAGTACAGAAAATTACATACTATGGCATCATAAATAAAAACCAGGGCCTTTTACATATCATCCTATACCTTCAGTTAGGTTCACTAAATTTCAAAGACCTGTCCACCTATGCAACTGTCAACCATTTTGGAAAATCATTACATTGAAGGACTAAAGAGGGATTTTAGGAAGCCAAAGGGAACATATATAAAGATATGTACAGGCCCTCAACAATGCATTTATTTATACTGAGTATTTGACCCTTTCAATCTGTTCAATCTGTTCAGCAATGACTGGCTGAATTAAATAGATGGTAATGTGACTTTGTTGTCACAGGTCATACATTATGGCAAGACGGAGCACAAAAACAAGACACAAGGTAGTTATCCTGTATCTGCAAGGTCTCTCCAGGCAAAGATATCAAAGCAGACTGAGGTTTCAAGATGTGCTGTTCAAGCTCTTTTGAAGAAGCACAAAGAAACGGGCAATGCTGAGGACCGTAGACAGATGCAGTGGTTGGCCAAGGAAATTGAATGCATCAGATGAAAGACACATCGTGCTTACTTCCCTTCAACATCTCAAGATATCCAGCAGTGCCATCAGCACAGAACTAGCGGAAACCAGTGGGACCCAGGTACACCCAAAATTCTCACCAGAAGTGGGCTTCAAGAAGAATAGCAGGGAAAATCCCATATCTCTGATGTGGAAACAAGGCTAAGCGACTCAACTATACATGAAAACATAGGAGTTGGGGGTGCAGAAAATAGCTGCAGGTGCCCTGGACTGATGGGTCAAAACCTGAAATATTTGGCTGTAGTGTGAGGTAGTTTGTTCACGAATAGATTGGAGAGCGGTATTATAAAAAGTGTCTGCAGGTAACAGTAATGGTGGAGATTCCTTGCAAGTTTAGGGCTGCATTTCTGCAAATGGAGTTGGTGATTGGGTCAGGATCCAGGTGTCCCTTAATGGCAACATATACAGATAGATACTTATCCATCATGCCATACCATCTGGGTGATGTGTGATTGGCCCCAAATGTATTCTGCAGCAGGGCAATGACTCCAAACATACAGCCAATGTCATTAGGAACTATCTTCAGTGCAAAGAAAAACAAGGAGACCTGGAAATGACGGTATAGCCCTCACAGAACCCTAAACTCAACATCATCAAGTCTGTTTGGGATTACATGAAGAAACAGAAGGATTTAGGACAGCCTACATTCACATAATTCACAGAAGATATGTGGTTAGACATCCAAGGTGTCTGGAACAACCTAAGTGTACCTGAAAGAATTGGTGAAATTGTTTATGGTTCCACGCTACGGTGTAGACAAAATGGCTGCTGCCTACCTCACATATCTCACAAAGTGGGATATGGGAATAAATATGAAGGAGAAGTATAGGTGTCACTGCCTAAATAGTGTGTGCAATCTTCATGGGGAAAAAAAGATGTCAAAACAGGTGAAAAACTTCTGTAAGTGAAAAAATATATTAAAAAAATTCTAAAATATATATATATATATATGTAATCCTATTGCACAAACCCCATATGAAAACAATAATAAAGTACAAACATGAAAAATACTTGTATAGTAAAGTAGTGATCCAAAAAAATATAAAACACTAAACACGCTCTATTGTAATAAATAGAGTGCTATAAGAAAGTGCTCTCCATGATAGAATGTGCAAACAAAGTGCAATGGGCAGAAAATCAATCCAGTAATTCAAAAAATTCATATGTCCTTGTAAGGATGATAAAGTGATTCGGTGCAAAAAATATTTTCAAAGTGCAGTATCAGTCTCTCGTGATAAAAACAGGAGATGAATCCACTTGTGCTCCCCCCTCAGCTCCATTTTACCAAAAGACTGAACCCCTGCAGGGGTCAGAGGCACCAACAAATGGTTTACTACATGGTCTTGTATCTCCTCCTTTGCCTCACACACACACACACACTACACCACACATCCACCCACACCACACACCCCCATACACACACACCACACATCCACCCACACCACACACCCCCATACACACACACCACACATCCACCCACACCACACACCCCCATACACACACACCACTTAAACACACACAAACACACACACACACCACACACGCACACACACAATCCACACACACACACACACCACACATCCACCCACACCACCCCCCCCACATACACACACCACTTAAACACACAAAAACACACACACCACACTTAAACACACACAAACACACACCACTTGCACACACACACACACACAACACAAACTGCTGCCAATCCCACACACACATAGTTACTCCACCCACTCCAGCTGGAGACTACCGGTGGCGGCAAGAACACTTCACACAATTTCCCAGTTTAACCACTTCCATACTGGGTGATTTCTGGCACTCCGCTCCTACATGTAAAAAGCATATTTTTTTTTTTTGCAAGAAAATTACTTGGAACCCCCAAACATTATTATTTTTTTTTTTTTAGCAGAGACCCTAGGGAATAAAATGGCGGTCATTGCAACTTTTTATGTCACACGGTATTTGCGCAGAAATTTTTCAAACGCATTTAAAAAAAAAACTAAAACAGTTTTCTGAATTAAAAAAAACCCACTAAAGTTAGCCCAATTTTTTTATATAATGTGAAAGATGATGTTACGCCAAGTAAATAGATACCTAACATGTCACACTTTAAAATTGCGCACACTCGTGGAATGACGCCAAACTTCGGTACTTAAAAATCTCCATAGGCAACGCCTTAAAACAATTTTCAGGTTACCAGTTTAGAGTTTCAGTGGAGGTCTTGGGCTATAATTGTTGCTCTCGCTCTAACCTTCACGGTGATACCTCACATGTATGGATTTCACGTCGCTTACATATGTGGCCACGACATACGCATGCGTTTGCTTCTGCTTGCGAGCACGCGGGGACGGGAGCACTTTACATTTTTTTGTTATATTTATTGTTTGTTTTATTTTTACACTTTCTCTTTAATTTTTTTTAAATCACTTTTTTCCTATTACAAGAAATGTAAACATCCCTTGTAATAGGATCAGTGAATGACAGGTCATCTTTATAGGGAGATCTGGGGTCAATAAGACCTCAGATCTCTCCTACAGGCTAGAAAGCCTGAAAAAAAAAATTATCTCAGCTGAATGCCGAGATCAGTGCAGTATTGAAACTGCCAGGCGGGTCCTCGCAGTCTCTATGGTACACTTCTGCAGCAGGCCGATTCCTTCTCCGGCTCACCGATCGCAGGGGCGTGCTGGCAGAAGCATCGGAGTGCGGCGGGAGGGGGGTTGTCCCCTCCCGCCACCTGTAAGAATGATCGAGTGGCTGTTCAGCTGCTACGATTGTTCCTGTGGTGAAGGGAATCGCCAGGACGTCATATGATGTCCACCTAAGGGGAAGTGGTTAATATATTTTTTCACTTATATATGTTTTTACCTATGTTTGCATCTTTGTTTTCCCTATGAGGATTGCACACACTATATAGGCAGTGCCACCTATACCTCTTCTTCATACCTTAAATAATTGATTCTGTTTTGAAGGCAAAGGGTGGTCACACCAAATATTGATTTAATTTGGATTTCTCTTCTCTTCAATTTATGAAAGCATTCTTAATATACATCATTTTTTCACACCTGCCTTAAAACTTTTGTACAGTAATGTACATTATGCTGATAATATTTTTTCCTATACTGTAAATTGAATAGATTGTAAAGGTTATATTTTTTAAACAACAAACATGTCATACTGTCTTTTTCTGTGCAATGATTTTCTAAAGAGCAGCCTCAAACCTCTTCTTCTGGGTCCCCCGCTAGCGTTGTCCACTCCTCCTTTTCTCCGTCTCCCCCAGTAGCAAACCACTTGCAGGTGGAGGCAGATATGCAGGCTCGATCCTAAGCCAGGCTATGTGTGTCCATAGACACACATAGACTGGCTCGGCCTCGCCCCCCACTTCCTTCTCACTTTATTTGACTAACTGGAGCAAGAGCCAATGACTTCCACTGCTGCCAAGTCCCCTGTTAGAAGAAAGAGAGAGGAAAAGAGCTGCACCAGATGGGTACAGTGCTTGATTGAGATAGGGCTCAGGTAATTGTTTATTGGGGGGGGGCTGGGGGGAGCAACTAGGATTAAAAAAGAAAAACATTTTGCTTTTTAACCACTTTAAAGCAATTGAACTTGAGGCACGTGAATGGGGGGAGATGATTAATCCCAGTTGGATGGCTGAACATTTTTTTTTAATCTCTTCAAGTTGGAACATAGATATGCATTTGGTCTTGGACAGGCACACATCTCTACATTAAACAGACCAAGGACCAACTTCTGCTGGAAATATAAACCAATCAAACCAATAATATCACAAAACTTGGGATTATTTATATTATTATATTTGCTGATTTCTTCTTCCAGTGTTTTTGCTGGGGTACTAATTATCTTACAAAGTCCTCTAATGTTCAATTTCTAATTTCACTATGAATCTCCTCCTAATGATCATTAAATAATTTATGGTATACAGCCCAGAAGGCTGCAGGTAAGCACTTGAGTTGAGGCAAGTATATATATGTTTATGTCCTTGTTGCAGTTCTACAATAAATAAACTTGGTGCTGTCCTTTTAAAAAAAAAAATTTAGTTTGGATGATGTGTATAATGAGATTGCATGTGTATTTGTGTTGATGTTACATATATACAGTATATATGACAGTCTTAGAATTGTGTGTGTTCCAGGGCTTTTTTGGCAGGTTAATTGTAGGCCTCTGGTTTCTTATCCTGGTGAATATACAAATTTAGTATGTACAGTGGGTACGGAAAGTATTCAGACCCCCTTAAATGTTTCACTCTTTGTTATATTGCAGCCATTTGCTAAAATCATTTAAGTTCATTCTTCTTCCTCATGAATGTACACATAGCACCCCATACTGACAGAAAAACACAGAATTGTTGACATTGTTGCAGATTTATTAAAAAAGAAAAACTGAAATATCACATGGTCCTAAGTATTCAGACCCTTTGCTGTGACACTCATATATTTAACTCAGGTGCTTTCCATTTCTTCTGATCATCCTTGAGATGGTTCTACACCTTCATTTGAGTCCAGCTGTGTTTGATTATACTGATTGGACTTGATTAGGAAAGCCACACACCTGTCTATATAAGACCTTCCAGATCACAATGCATGTCAGAGCAAATGAGAATCATGAGGTCAAAGGAACTGCCTGAAGAGCTCAGAGACAGAATTGTGGCAAGGCACAGATCTGGCCAAGGTTACAAAAAGATTTCTGCTGCACTTAAGGTTCCTAAGAGCACAGTGGCCTCCATAATCCTCAAATGGAAGACGTTTGGGACGACCAGAACCCTTCCTAGAGCTGGCCATCCGGCCAAACTGAGCTATCGGGGGAGAAGAGCCTTGGTGAGAGAGGTAAAGAAGAACCCAAAGATCACTGTGGCTGAGCTCCAGAGATGCAGTCAGGAGATGGGAGAAAGTTGTAGAAAGTCAACCATCACTGCAGCCCTCCACCAGTCGGGGCTTTATGGCAGAGTGGCCCGACGGAAGCCTCTCCTCAGTGTAAGACACATGAAAGCCCGCATGGAGTTTGCTAAAAAACACCTGAAGGACTCCAAGATGGTGAGAAATAAGATTCTCTGGTCTGATGAGACCAAAATAGAACTTTTTGGCCTTAATTCTAAGCGGTATGTGTGGAGAAAACCAGGCATTGCTCATCACCTGTCCAATACAGTCCCAACAGTGAAGCATGGTGGTGGCAGCATCATGCTGTGGGGGTGTTTTTCAGCTGCAGGGACAGGACGACTGGTTGCAATCGAGGGAAAGATGAATGCGGCCAAGTACAGGGATATCCTGGACAAAAACCTTCTCCAGAGTGCTCTGGACCTCAGACTGGGCCGAAGGTTTACCTTCCAACAAGACAATGACCCTAAGCACACAGCTAAAATAACGAAGGAGTGGCTTCACAACAACTCCGTGACTGTTCTTGAATGGCCCAGCCAGAGCCCTGACTTAAACCCAATTGAGCATCTCTGGAGAGACCTAAAAATGGCTGTCCACCAACGTTTACCATCCAACTTGACAGAACTGGAGAGGATCTGCAAGGAGGAATGGCAGAGGATCCCCAAATCCAGGTGTGAAAGACTTTTTGCATCTTTCCCAAAAAGACTCCTGGCTGTATTAGATCAAAAGGGGGCTTCTACTAAATACTGAGCAAAGGGTCTGAATACTTAGGACCATGTGATATTTCAGTTTTTCTTTTTTAATAAATCTGCAACAATGTCAACAATTCTGTGTTTTTCTGTCAGTATGGGGTGCTATGTGTACATTCATGAGGAAGAAGAATGAACTTAAATGATTTTAGCAAATGGCTGCAATATAACAAAGAGTGAAAAATTTAAGGGGGTCTGAATACTTTCCGTACCCACTGTATATCTGAGTACAAAGCATAGTAGAAGATATGGCTCCTAAATGCACTGTAGAAGATATGGCTCCTAACACAATGGAGATTGGAGTTCTGTTGCACAGATGTGTCTGAGAGTATGGGATGTCACCACAAAGCCTCCATGCTGTGGAAGCATGAAATCAGAGAGGCTTGATGTCTCTTCTACACACTACTGCTAATACAGTTATTTAACACTCTTATCAGGGGATGAAACAACTGGAAAACTTAGGTCATGTAAATGCTGTCTTGCCCAACAAACCATTGAGTTAAATTAATATTCACCTGCTAAAGTATATAAATAGTTAGGATTATAAATTGTAATTGTACATAACTTTAAATGATTATAATGCGAAGATTTTCCTCCTCAGTTTAGAGGGAACTTCTGCTTGAAGTAAGTGCATCATAACAGTGCTACATTTTAAAAATGAACGAAAGATTTAAAAATCAAAAAAATATTCTAGTTGTTTAAAACACAAGAGATTGGCTGAAAAACATTCACAGGTGATCAAGGGGGTAAGGGAGTACAAATAATAAATGTCATAGTGTGGAAGTGGCTTGACAAAAGCAAGCATGCACCAAAGGCCCTTAATGAACACTGGCTTTTACAAAGAGGCAAAATATTTATGGAAAGTTAAAATACACTTTTATAGTGGACCCAAAGTGTATAAAATGCTTGGCAATGTATTATAAATGTGTCAGGCTATATTCCAATGAAGTATTGCCTCTTCTAACAAAGACTTACAGTATCTCACAAAATACAATATTTTTTTGTAAATATTGTATTATATCTTTTCATGTGACAACACATGAAGAATTGTGAAGAGATTTGCTGTCACCTCAAAATAACTCAACACACAGCCAAAACTGGCAACAAAAGTGAGTACACAACTAATTGAAAATGTCCAAATTGGGCCCAAAGTGTCAATATTTTTTTGTGGCCACCATTATTTTCTAGCACTGCCTTAACTCTCTTGGGCATGGAGTTCACCAGAGCTTCACAGGTTGCCACTGGAGTTCTCTTCCACTCCTCCATGACGACATCACGGAGCTGGTGGATGTTAGAGACCTTGCTCTTCTCCACCTTCCATTTGAGGATGCCCTTACAGATGCTTAATAGGATTTAGGTCTGGAGATATGCTTGGCCAGTCCATCATCTTTACCCTTAGCTTCTTTAGTAAGACAGTGGTCGTCTTGGAGGTGTGTTTGGGGTTGTTATGTTGGAATATTGCCCTGTTGCCCAGTCTCCGAAGGGAGGGGATCATACTCAGCTTCAATATGTCACAGTACATGTTGGCATTCATGGTTCCCTCAATGAACTGTAGCTCCCCAGTGCCGGCAGCACTCATGCAGCCCCAGACCATGACACTCCCACCACCATGCTTGACTGTAGGCAAGACACAATTGTCTTTGTACTCCTCACCTGGTTGCTGCCACACACGCTTGACACCCTGTCTCAACCAAATAAGTTTTTCTTGGTCTCATCAGACCACAGGACACTGGGCTGTGCGACTCAGTGTTGTGCGTCTGACCGGGCTGTGCGACTCAGTGTTGTGCGTCTGACCGCGCTGTGCGACTGAGTGTTGTGCGTCTGACCGGGCTGTGCGACTCAGTGTTGTGCGTCTGACCGGGCTGTGCGACTTAGTGTTGTGCGTCTGACCGGGCTGTGCGACTCAGTGTTGTGCGTCTGACCGGGCTGTGCGACTCAGTTGTGTGCGTCTGACCGGGCTGTGCGACTCAGTGTTGTGCGTCTGACCGGGCTGTGCGACTCAGTGTTGTGCGTCTGACCGGGCTGTGCGACTCAGTGTTGTGCGTCTGACCGGGCTGTGCGACTCAGTGTTGTGCGTCTGACCGGGCTGTACGACTCAGTGTTGTGCGTCTGACCGGGCTGTGCGACTGAGTGTTGTGCGTCTGACCGGGCTGTGCGACTGAGTGTTGTGCGTCTGACCGGGCTGTGCGACTTAGTGTTGTACATCTGACCGGGCTGTGCGACTTAGTGTTGTGCGTCTGACCGGGCTGTGCGACTCAGCGTTGTGCGTCTGACCGGGCTGTGAGATTGTGAGTGTTGTGTGACTGACCGGTGTCAAGTGAGTGGAGCGGAATACCAGAGGGTGAGAAGGTAGCGTTAGGAAGCCAGGAAATAGCCACATAGGATAGACTTAAATCGCTGAATCCCCATTAGATTAGATAGTAGGTACAATGCCCGGCGGGTGTGGAGATGCGATTCGGTGTACATCTTGTAATATGTATGCGTTCCTCAGACATGTGATCGAGGGCGAATACAAATGCGCAAAATGTAAGCACGTTGCTTCCCTGGAAGCTCAGGTCCTGAATCTAGGGAAGCAGCTGGCAACACTGAGACTAATGTCCATACCGGAGGAGAGCCAGGATCGTACCAGTCAGGTGCAGACAGGGGCCTGCACAGAGGTGGGCGGAGTATTGGAGGTGCAGGCATCAGAGCAGAGTAGAGGGGTGACAGTTAGGAGGGGTAGAAGGGGACAAGGCAAGGAGGCTGATCCTGGGCTGGAGCACCCCAATAGATACGCCCCGTTGTGTGATGTTGGGGAAACCAGTCAGGGACCAGCATTGCTGGAGCAGAGCGACGCCCCTAGCTGCCAGGGGAAGAACTCCTCCAGTGAGGCCGGGAGAAAGGGAAAGGAAAGACAGGTGCTGGTGGTAGGGGACTCAATTATTAGAAGGACAGATAGTGTAATCTGTGACAAAGACTGTGTGCGCCGAACAGTCTGTTGTTTGCCGGGCGCTCGGGTTCGGCACATCGCGGATCGGGTGAACAGATTATTGGGTGGGGCTGGGGAAGACCCAGCTGTCATGGTACACGTGGGTACCAATGACATAGGCAGAGGAAGACGGAGAGTCCTAAACGATTTCAGGGACTTAGGCGCTAAGTTGAGGACTAGGACCTCCAAGGTAATATTTTCCGAAATACTACCTGTACCTCGAGCCACACCAGAGAGGCAGCGGGAGATTAGGGAAGTTATTGAGTGGCTGAGGAGCTGGTGTAGTAAGGAGGGTTTCGGGTTCCTGGAGAACTGGGCCGACTTCTCAGTCGGTCACCGGCTCTTTGGTAGGGACGGATTGCACCTAAATGGGGTGGGTGCAGCCGTACTGGGTGAGAGGATGACCAAAAAGTTAGAGGGGCAAGTTTCAGAGGGCAGAAATGGGGGCATTAGCGGTAGGGTGTTCGGAGCTCCTATACTCTGGGTGGGTACGGGGAAAAATCAAGAGAGCAGCCTAAAAACATCAAAATTACGAGGCTTGTATACCAATGCCAGAAGCCTGGCCAACAAGATGGGAGAGCTGGAGCTGCTGATGTTTGAGGAGGACTTAGATTTTGTGGGGATAACTGAGACTTGGTTTGACAGCTCTCATGACTGGATGGCGACCATTCAGGGGTATTCCCTTTATCGCAGAGATAGAGAGGGTAAAAAAGGGGGAGGGGTATGTTTGTATATTAAGAACAGTATACAGGTAAATATGAGGGATTATATTAATAATGGAGCTAAGGACGAGGCAGAATCCCTATGGGTAGAGCTTCAAAGGAAAGGCACGGTGGGGAAGGTAATATTGGGCGTATGCTATAGGCCCCCCAACCAGAGGGAGGAGGGTGAGGCGGACCTCATGTTACAGATAAGATTGGCAGCAAGGATGGGAAATGTCATTATAATGGGGGACTTTAATTATCCTGATATAGACTGGGCAGAAGGAACCGCGCATTCAGCCAAGGCTCGGCAGTTCCTAAATGTTTTGCAGGACAATTTCATGGGTCAGATGGTGAATGCACCGACAAGAAACAATGCGGTACTTGACCTACTGATTACCAACAATACAGACCTGCTCACGGATATAGAAATACGGGACAACTTAGGGAACAGTGACCATAGGTCAATTGGTTTCAGTATTAATTACAGTAATAGGAAACACAAGGGTAATATAAGGACACTGAATTTCAAAAGAGCCAATTTCCCTAAACTGCGCTCGCTGCTAGAAAATATCAAATGGGATAGAACCCTGGGAACAAAGAATACGGAGGAAAAATGGGAGTGCTTCAAGAGCATACTTAACAAGGGGGTGGGCCAGTGCATTCCACAGGGAAATAAATTTAAAAGAGCAAAACTAAACCCTGGGTGGCTAAACTCCAACATAAAAATGTATATTAGAGCTAAAGAAAAGGCCTTCAAAAAATACAAGACTGAGGGGTCATTGGCAGCATTTAAGCACTACAAAGAGTGTAATAAGAAATGTAAAGACTAAATCAGGGCGGCTAAAATAGAACACGAGAGACATATAGCGGAGGAGAGTAAAAAGAACCCCAATAAGTTCTTTAAGTATATAAACAGTAGGAAAGCGAGGCCGGAGCACATTGGCCCCATAAAAGATGATAAAGGAAAAATGGCCACAGAGGACAGAGAAAAGGCGGAAGTGTTAAATAATTTCTTTTCTTCAGTCTTCACAAAGGAATCGGGGGGCTACACGAACCCCGCTTGTAAGGCCGAACTAAATAATACACCTCAGGAAGTGCCGCCATGGCTAACAGAGGATAGACTTAGAGCTAAACTAGAGAAACTTAACATAAATAAATCCCCGGGACCGGATGGCTTGCACCCAAGGGTTCTTAATGAGCTCAGCCAGGTGATTGCCAGACCATTATTCTTGATCTTTAAGGATAGTTTACAGACGGGCATGGTGCCAGCTGATTGGAAAAAAGCCAACGTGGTACCAATATTTAAAAAGGGGCCGAGATATATCCCGGGTAACTATAGGCCGGTCAGCCTAACATCAGTAGTCTGCAAAATTTTGGAGGGGATGATAAGGGACCACATACAAGACTTTAGTAATGAAAACGGTATTATAAGTAGTAATCAGCATGGATTCATGAAAAATCGTTCGTGCCAAACCAATCTATTAACCTTCTACGATGAAGTGAGCTGCCACTTAGATAAAGGTAAGCCTGTGGATGTGGTGTATCTGGACTTTGCAAAGGCCTTTGACACCGTTCCCCACAAACGCTTACTGTACAAACTAAGGAAGGTAGGTATGGACCATAAGGTGAGTACCTGGATAGAGAACTGGCTCCAGGGGAGAGTACAGAGGGTGGTGATTAATGGGGAGTACTCGGATTGGGTGGGTGTGGAAAGTGGGGTCCCCCAGGGTTCTGTCCTGGGACCAATCCTGTTTAATTTATTCATAAATGATATAGAGGAGGGGATATCTAGTACAATCTCAGTATTTGCAGATGATACTAAATTAGGCATGCCAATATCTTCTATGCAGGATGTGGAAATCTTGCAAGCAGACCTGAACAAAATAACGGGGTGGGCAACTACATGGCAGATGAGATTTAATGTAGAAAAATGTAAAGTAATGCACTTGGGGGCCAGAAACCAGAAAGCAAGCTACTCACTAGGGGGGAACCTCTGGGTGAGTCTAGGATGGAAAGGGACCTGGGGGTACTGGTAGACAACAGGCTTGGCAGTGGCATGCAATGCCAAGCCGCCGCAAGCAAAGCCAACAGAATACTGGGTTGTAAAAGGGGATTCACTCCAGAAATAAAGAGATTATTCTTCCACTCTACAAGACTCTGAAAATGGCTAATTTGGCCCAATTTGGACATTTTCACTTAGGGGTGTACTCACTTTTGTTGCCAGCGGTTTAGACATTAATGGCTGTCTGTTGAGTTTTTTTTAGGGGGACAGCAAATTTACACTGTTATACAAGCTGTACACTCACTACTTTACATTATAATTTACATTATAATATACATGGACATTTTCTGATTTTCATGGCTTCAAACATGCTTCAAGTACAGAAAAAAAACTGTTGATATGCAAGAAATATAATATGCTTTGCGTTCCTATTTGACATGACAACTCATTGGGGTTGATATACTAAAGGCAAACAGACCGTGCACTTTGCAAGTGCAGTTGCACTCTGCAAGCGCATTCGCTCCAGTGCTTAGTAAATGTGATGAAGCTTCACTTTTTCAAAGAGGGAAACCCAATCACAAGCGAAAATGTTTCAAAAAAATGAATTTTAGCTTGAACATGATTGCATGATGGAAATCAGTAGAGTCTCTCCTAATTTACCAAGCTCTAGAGCAAATGCCCTTGAAGAGTGCAACTGCACTTGCAAAGTGCACAGTCTATTTGCCTTTAGTAAATAAACTCCATTGGATTGAATTCCAAAGTATGTGTTGTTAACCCTGCTCACTCCATGTCAGATTACAAAGACATAGATCTCTTCTCATCCTCACAGATATAACAAAACATTTCCAATTGTATAGTTTGCATGTCAAAAGGGAGCAAATGCGCGGACTCCATTGTTAGGATTAGCATACACTTTAAAGTGACATTAAACCCAAAAGAAAACATCTGGTATATTGCAGCTCATCATTTCTTGGATGTGATGGCTGCATTAATTTTTTATTTTTAGGATTTCTTTCTTCTATTTTCATCTGGTGATTCAGACCATAAGTCTGTTGTTTTTTAAATAAGCAAGCTCTCCAGCAGAATGTATTGTATGAGTTACAGAGATGAGACAAACCATTTAACAATAGCATGCGTGCTTACAATGATTAGCATGTATTTCTTTCTGTAAAACCTTTATCTCAAAAAAAAAAACAAAGCTGTTTGCTGTAACTGCCTATAAAGTAATAGCTGGTGTTTGGCTTCAATTTGTTATAATGTTTAAATCTACTAGTACATCTAACACTTCCCTTCTCATAAACTGATAATGCTGTTGTCCAAAGGTGCCCCCTGTTCCCCTTCATCCAGAGTGGGGGCACTTTAATACAGGAGAGGCTTTAGTGGCCAGATCACCAGGTGAAAACAGATGGGAAAAAAGCCTATGGAAAGGAAACGCATGCAGCCACCACATGTAATGATTGGAAGCTGCATTATATTATATTTTTGGTTTTGGGTTTAATATTGCTTTAACATCTACCTGTAAAAAATCTAACCTCTCTCCCCCTTTTTCTCTCTTTCTCACTGAGTCTTAATCCATTCCTCTCCAAACTTTGTTTCTACTTTTTTTTTTTCTTGAATTTACCAACATTTAAAAAGCTTCTTTGTCATATTTTACTATCATAACTTTTTATAGTCAGCTGCAGGCTTGACAGACGTTATTGAAAAGTGAACGGGTGCCAAACATTTGCTCTTAAAATGTCTTGTTGAGTTTCCAGAACTTGTCTTCCTTCTGTGAGATCTAATAAACAGCTTTACACCTATTATGTTTCAAACTTTATCATCTTTTTTTTCTGTGTTGTCGAGGTGTCTTCTGTATTAGTGGTTGTTCATCAACAACAAAGATGACCTTTAACTATGCATCTGTAATGAGTGGGGCCCAGCTACCTTCCATTTTAAAATAATGGGATGCAAAAAGCTGTAATTATATTCTTGTAATTGAAATTTTTGGACTCTGACTGTTATGTAAAATATGAGTTTATGGGGGAAAGATAAAAAAAAAAAACAGGACACAAGCAATATGAAAAATGTTTTTCTTAGTTAAGGGGGAACAGAAGTCTTTTATTAATAGACTGTGAGCAGGCAGGCTCTTATCACAAATGAGGCATGCAATGTCTTTTCTATGTCTCTTCTGCAAAAAACAACACCTACCTGCCTGCTCACAGTTTTGTATGACAAGTAAACAGAGCTGTGCATGCGCACCCACTTACAGTGCCGCCCCTGTCTTTGTGTGCCAGGATGACAGATTCCTGCATATGCACAGGAGCTACATTATCCTGAGCCAGCCAATGCAGATTTAAGAAAACTGGCACTCGAGGAGAAGATGCTGACACAGGTGAGGGTATTGGACCATTGAAGAGTAGGTAAGTTTGCTGACTTTAGTTAGGTTTTCATAATCTTATTGAATGGAAATTTTGTCAGTGTGTAGAGTGAGGTTTTTGCAAGAAAAAGAAAACAAAAAGCTACAGCTACACACTAGCTACTACCACCCCCACAGCCCCTCCATGTTTCCCAGTCTTCACTGTGCCATGTGTTGGCCCAGGAACAGCATGTGTGATGTCACCAGGGAGTGGGGGGGGGGGATCAGTGAACATTTGTTTGATGACCTCCTCTAGCTAGTAAGTACCCAGAAGCAACATTTGTATTACATCACTTCCAGTTTCATTTGTCACTTTCCCAAGTCAATGTGGCCAGGAAAGCATTATTTGTGCTCCATTAGCTTTAGGGGAGTGCAGGGGAGACAACAGGGGTCTAATAAACACCAAGATATGCCATGACATAGAGGACACACAGAGTATCTGTCAGCCTCTAATGTATAACTATGAAGATAAAAGGAGAGTGCAAATATTAAAGTTACACTACACCCAAGCATATAACATTTAAAGCCCCTCTGCATCCATGTTCATAAACATATGAACATAAACTCATGTGTCGGGGTGCCTACACGCAAAAACATTGATTTCACTACATATGCTACATAACACCATGCACAATATACAGTAAGTGATAATTTGATGATCATCATTTTTGGTTAATTCTAAGAATTCTAACCTGATGACTTGTAAAAGCTTTTAAAAAAATGAGGTTATTAAGAGGTATGTTGAAGAGGAGAAGGGCCTCCTCTCAAAATCCCTGGTTGAGTGGATTTAGGTGTTTGTGGGGGGAGGGGGGTTCCTGGAATCTGGAAGTTAGGGGAGCAAAGAGAGATCTGCCAATAGGTGAAAGAGTAAGAGGTACATGGTACACCTGGTTGCTCATTTACAAAAAAAAGAAACAAAGTAGATAGGCATTTAACACATTTTGCAATGTCTTATTATAAAAAAAAAAACAAACGAATAAACTTCCAAGGTGTAAATCATCAATCATGTCATCCAGTGATGTAGATACAGGTCAATCATAAGCAAAAGTGCCTGCCAACACACCAAAATAAAACACACCGACCACCAACATAATGTTCTCCAGACAGTCACTCAATGACATTCTCAAGTCAGCAGATAAATGGGAACAAAGGACAGGGGATCCTGGGTGATGTTATTGACCAAACTGGCCCCTTTTGTTTTCATTCAGCCAGTAGCGGAGCCAGAGGGCTAGCTGGGGTGGCAATTGCTACCCCAGATGAAGTCCTTGCCACCCCTGTTGCCACCCCGCTAAAAACATTACACTCATAGGTAGAGCTGAACGATAGAGCGTGGGCGATAGTCACATAGCCGAACGTACGATACTCAGTGGTTGTAGAAGGTAGCAGAACAGAGCCGACATCCGTCCCACATGTTCCATTTGCCTGCCTGCAGCTAGTTCTCCTGAATTAGCGGTGAGCAGCGGCGCCGTGAGCAGCTGCACAGCTAGCCAATCACGCGTACCTGCACACCTGATTGGTTCGCTGTGCCGCTACTCACGACGTGATTGGTTCGCTGTGCCGCTCTCACCACTCGGTCAAGAGAACTAGCTGACTGAACATGTGGGATGGATGTCAGGTTCTTCTACCTTAGGTAAGTCTCTCTGCATTGAAGGGGACACGTTATGCTGGTCACTACATTGATGGGGGGGTACGCTGGTCACTATATTGATGGGGGGCATGCTGGTCACTACATTGATGGGGGACATGCTGGTCACTACATTGATGGGGGGGTTTACTCTGGTCACTACATTGATGGGGGGCATGCTGGTCACTACTTTGATGGGGTGGTACGCTGGTCACTACATTGATGGGGGGCATGCTGGTCACTACTTTGATGGGGTGGTACGCTGGTCACTACATTGATGGGGGGCATGCTGTTCACTACATTGATGGGGGGGTACGCTGGTCACTACATTGATGGGGGGCATGCTGGTCACTACATTGATGGAGGGTACGCTGGTCACTACATTGATGGGGGGCATGCTGGTCACTACATTGATGGGGGGGCATGCTGGTCACTACATTGATGGGGGGGCATGCTGGTCACTACATTGATGGGGGGGTTTACCCTGGTCACTACTTTGATGGGGGGCATGCTGTTCCCTACATTGATGGGGGCATGCTGTTCACTACATTGATGGGGGGCATGCTGGTCACTACAAAAGGTAGGTAAGAGACTACTACTGTAGTACTGTCTTACTGTACTAGTGACTGACTAGTGAGAAGTCTGTAAAGGAAATGGGATCTATCTTATGAGGAACCTGCCCTTGCCAAATGCCTGGCCTGCTGACTGTAAGGGGGGATCTACATGGGGGACCTCACCTCATCCTGGCCTGCTGTGAGGTCCCCATATAGATCCCCCCTTACAGCAGGCCAGGGTGAGGTGAGGTCCCCCATTAAGATCCCCCCTTACAGCAGGCCAGGGTGAGGTGAGGTGAGGTTCCATTCCCCATATAGATCTCCCCCTTACAGCAGGCCAGGGTGAGGTGAGGTCCCCCATATAGATCCCCCTTACAGTAGACCAGGGTGAGGTGAGGTCCTGTCCCCCATATAGATCTTCCCCCGTACAGTAGGCCAGGGTGAGGTGAGGTCCCCGGACCTCACCTCACCCTGGCCTGCTGTAAAGTGGGATCTATATGGGGACAGGACCTCACCTCACCCTGGCATGCTGTAAGGGGGATCTATAGGGATCTATATGGGGGACGGGACCTCACCTTACCCTGGCCTACTGTACGGGGGGAGGTCTATATGGGGGACGTGTTGCTGCTACACTTTTCATTGGTTAAGCTGACACGCAGCTCCTTCGTGCTCCAAACGCAAACGGCTCCAAAACAAAACATAACGCGACAGCACACACAGGAAACGTATTTTTAGTGTAATTGAACACTTTGTATATTGACCCCCCAAAATAATACCTTGCCACCCCTTTGCCACCCCTGTTTTAAAAGTCTAGCTCCGACATTGCATTCAGCAGTGTGGGAAAATGTGATCATGGCCGGAGTTTGTAACCCTCTTGGTGTGTTTAGTTTGGGTAGGTCACAAGGCATCCTTTATTGCAACTGACATGGATCTACATTGCTGGAGGACATGATTGAAGAAGGATTTACATAGTGGGACATATTTTTTCTTCTAATAAAGGACTTTGTCAAACATGTTGTGTTTATTTATGACGTAATGTTTTTGTGAATAAATAATCAGGGTACCTCCCTTACTTATTTATGTGGGAGGTGGATATCTGAGAGCCCCCTACAGATCCCTATATTCACCAGACATGTGTGGGAAGAAGTCCTTGTCCACAAGTGGAGTGAGCAATAGGGTTGGATGTGTTGGTGAGATTTTCTTCTGTTTGGTTGGCAGCCATGGATAAGGATCTTCATTGCTGGGTCACATAATAAAAGATATTATAACATTGTGGCTGTGTGTATTTACTGTATATTTTTGTAAACAAGCATGGTACTTCTGTACCCCTATTCATTCACACTACGGGGCTGGCATTTAAGGACCCCCATATTTTTAAAGGGGGCTTCTAGATTGTGATCAGCCTCCCTGCCAACAGACCCTAACAACCATGACAATGGTGTGGAAAAGCCCCTTATACTTATTAACATGGGGGCAAGGTGCTTTGCAAGATGACCCCCCTCTGGAAAGGTACATCTCTCATGTTGAGGGCATGTGACCTGATATGGTTCAGAAGTGGGGGATCTAGTATATAGTTTTAGGGAACCCACTGTGTTTTTTTAAACATAGTTACACAGTTTGTCAGATTTTTTTTAAAAAGAGGCAAATCTATCTAATTCAACCAATTTAAAAAAATATATGATAAACAGAAATTCTATATATATATATATATATATATATATATATATATATATGGAGAAAAATACATTTGTTCTGATCCCCCAGAAGACAATTGGATGTTTCCTGAATCTGTGGTGTTATTACCTATAAATGTAATATCCAGTTATATTATGTGCATTTAGGAATTTCTTCACCTCTTTTTAAAGACAATTTACTGAGTTGGCCAGAGCAAGTTCTTAAGGGATTCTATTCCACATTTTCATAGCCCATGCTGTGAAGAAGCCTTTTTACATCTTCTCAAGAGAGAATACATTCAGTTCAGCCAATCTTTCCTCATCGCTGAGGACCTTTAACCAGTTTAGTTGCCCTTCACTACACTTTATTCAGTTCCCCAGTTATCCTGTTTGTTAGCTGGTGCCCAAAACTGACCTGCATATTCCAGATGAGGGTTTACTAATGTTTTGTTCACAGGCAAAATGCTCTCTCTCTCTCTCTTTTTCTCTCTCTCTAAAGTCTTTACCACTTTTAATACAAAAAAGTATTTTCCTAGCTTCAGAAACTGCAGCTTGTGTTTGTATGCTAATATTAAGTCTATGGTCTACTAGAACACCCAGATCCTTCTTGACCATTGACATCAACAATAAGGCATCATGCACACTTAAGCTATCAAACACCTGTTTAGCAGGCTATTTACTTTTTTCTCTGCCCCTAAACGGTCCGCTTGTTAGCCTATGTGTCCAAGCACACAAGCATATATAGGCATTTACAGGCATTTAGAGGCAGGGGCATTTAGGTGCATAAATCCGAACACAACAAAATCACATTCAGATGAGAGAGGAGCATTTGGGCAGAAAAAAATCCCAACACACCTAAATGCTTGTAAATGTGTTTAAACGCCCCTAAACACTAGGTGCTCTTTGGCATTCATTCATTTCAATGGCCAGAAAAAAATATTCCATTACATAGCTTGGTGTCATCTGCAACACTGAAAAGGTAATTTTAATCCCAAACTTTATTTATAATTAGGTTAAAAGTAAAGGTCCCAACACTGTACTGTGGGGTGCACCACTAATGACCTCAGACCATTCAGAGTATATCGTTTTTAGCCAGTTTTCTGTCAATTTATAAACTGAATTTTCTACACCTGTAGACTTTAACCTAAACATTAGTATCTGTGGGGAACTGTGTTGAATGCTATATCCACTTTTACATCTTTGTTCAAGTTTTTGCTTACTTCTTCAAAAAAAGAAAGGAGATTTGAGGAGGGGAATAAGATGAAAGGGAGCCTGGGGTTCTACCATGTAATGCCATAAAATATGTTCAATAGCATGTGGGAGTTTGTTGGCTATGGAAAACCTTTAAATAGGCATCAGTAAATAAATAAATAATTGCTGCCAGGGCCTCCAGATTAACCTGAGAGACTCCTCAAAGTTGTGTAGAGGGCAGGTGGGGTCCTCCATGGTCACGATAGCATTGCCCTTAAAAAAACATAAATCTTTGTGGGAGGACTGGTCTGTCTCTATAAACTTACAGTTTTTGCCGTGTTCAGTAGGTGAATGGTCAAGGAAGACTTGTACTTTGAGAAAGGCCTCTCTAACATATGTAAAAGGCATGCAGCTGGATTATTACTTATGTCCATTGATGCAAGATATTTAATAATGTCTGTGACGTCCTTCAAGAAGGATTGGATTTTCAGGCACTTCCAGAAAACATGTAACATTATCTCCTTTTTCCTAGCATATCACCAGCATTCATTTGGAATTTGAGGGAAACTTTTGTGGAGTAGAGTAAGAATTTTGTACCATCTTGTTAGAATCTTGTCACCGTCTTCTGGGACTTGTTGGCTATGGGTGATCTGTATGCAAAATACAGAATTTTTTCCCACTACTGATGAGTAAACCTGTTTCCCAGTTAGGAATCACATTTCTGAAAGAAGGGTGGGATGAACTCAGTATCTAGTGTTAACAGAGATGCATAAATGGCCTAGAGAGCATGGAGTATGGGTTCCCTGTTGTGGCGTTGCATCTCAAATGCCGTTAGGGGTGAAGTTATTCCTTTTTGTTTAGAGAGCAAAGGTAGACAGTAACGTAGTTGTGTTACAAATCAGAAGTCTAAAGAGGGGTCTGAAAAATGTGCCAAATCGGAGGAGGAAGCTTTCATGTTTCAAATCATGAGGCTACCTAACTGAAACCTGCCACATAGGGGAAGTTGGCATAGGTACTTATAGAGTATTCCTAGGGTGAACTCGGGGTTACCAATTACCAGGGTGAGGGAAGGGGGGGGGTGGAGAAGGCAAAATACTGGAAAGACAAAAGATTCTTCTTGTGATTGATAAGTTACTGCTTAAAGTTGGGTGGTCTCCAGACTCCGAGGGTAGGGGGAAGAGAATCCAGAGCAGGCTGAAAGCTGAATTTTTAGAGTCTTGCATTTCCATTGACACCAAACATTAGGCTGTTCCATTAAAGCCCCTGACTTTCCTGGATCTTGGTTAAGGGAGTTGCATGATAATACACAAGAGAAAACCTATGCCCTCCTTGCCTTCAGGAGAGACAGCAGTTGCAGCTTGATTCTGAGAATATTCGCAACCATCTAACTGTTGGCCATATCGATATTAAAAAAAGGCACCTGTCCCCGATAGATAGACAAAAATTGCCAAATAGGCCATAAGGGGAAGAGGTGGAACTTTGAGTGATGCCAAAAATTATGTAATCAATAGGAACAGTGTTAAATAAAAAGTTATAAATGTATTAACATGAGTTAAAACATCCCCACAAAGTGGGTCTTAAATGACAAATAGTTAAAACAACCACATAAGCAATAAAACCCATGTAGCACATCATAGCCTGGGCCTGACAGTATTAGTGCAAAGCAGAGTACAGTCCCATTGGTTTTTGTCCAAAGCCCCAATGCATTTAAACTTATCCAAGTCTTCTTCAGGGTGATGCTGGACAGTAGAATAATACTGATATCTCTGTGTGTGGAGACCAGTGCTCAGGCAAAACTCCTAGTCAGATAAAGTACAACTTTATGTTCCTGTGGGAGCAAGGATACAGATGGAGCCCCGGTAGGAGGCACAGCTCCACCAATGTCGCTGATTAGCACACACAGGTCTAGCATGCATCCACCATGCAAATGCAAGCAGCAAAGTTGTTTGCAGTTGCATGGTGGATGTATGCTAGACCTGTGTGTGCTAATCAGCGTCATTGGTGGAGCTGAGCCTCCTATAGGGGCTAGATTGGGGCTCCATCTGTATCCTTGCTCCCATAGGGACATAAAGCTGTACTTTAAATGACTAGGAGTCTTGCCTGAGCACTGGTCTCCACACACACAGATATCAGTATTATTCTACTGTCCAGCATCCCCCTGAAGAAGACTTGAATAAGTTGAAGCACATTGGGGCTTTGGACAAGAACCAATGGGACTGTACTCTGCTGTGCACTAACACTGTCAGGCCCATGCTGTGATGTGCTACATGGGTTTGATTGCTTGTGTGGTTTTTTTAACCATTTGTCATTTAAGTCCCACTTTGTGGGGATGTTACAACTCATGTTAATAAATGTATAACTTTTATTTAACACTGTTCCTATTGATTACATGATTTTTGGCATCACTCAGAGTCCCACATCTTCCCCTTCTGGCCTATTTGGCAATTTTTGTTGATCCTGAGAATCTTCTGAGACCAAACAAATTCTGAAAAGAGATATCTGATACTTCTAATGGACGATAACCTTGAAATTAGGCTTAAAATTAAAAATGTTTTTTAAAAAAAGTATAAAAGGAGAATGGTCATTTTTAAGGCAAAACTCTATCCACACCATGTCAGGGTCCGAGAATGCCAATGATTTAAGTCCTTCTCAACTCTGCGAAGAAGGCGTTCACACATATTTCAGATTTGCAGATATGTTGTGTTTGTCCTGAGTTATTGGATAAAGTTATCAGCCCAGTGTAACGGAAACTGGGGACGGAGAAGTTGTATGGTGGCGGGAGGTGTTGATATTGTGAGGCCTGATGCTTTGAAAATATAAATTTTTAAAATTGAAGAGAAATCCATAGTCCTTTAAAGCAGTGGTCCTCAACCCTGGCCTACAGGGCCCACTAACAGGCCAGATTTTCAAGATAACTGAAATACATCCCAGGTGATATCATTTGCTGCTCAGTGATTGCAGTACTCTAGTCTGCATCTCCACAAGGTAATACCTAAAATCTGGCCTGTTAGTGGGCCCTGTAGGCCAGGGTTGAGGACCACTGCTTTAAAACATTCGTACAGTATTTTGAGCATAGTCAAAGATCAGATTCTCAGCAAAAGCAGCAATATTGTTGGTTCCCAAAAGTTTGTTTTAACCTGCAATATTAGGATTGGAACGTATTATACAAAGGAATGGTTCTAGTAGGGTTAATATGAAAATATTAGGAGAAAGAGGACACCATTGCTCTGAACCATTTGTGATATGGAAATACTCCAATCTATTTTTGTTTACTTTAATGGCTGCCAATGGAGCCAAGAAAAGGTAAGAAATCCACTTGATCATATTTGCTGCCAGCCCTATATGTTTGAGTGTGACTGTCATGAACTGCCAGTCAACCCTATCAAACGCTTCCTTTGCATCAGTCGAAAGATATCACAATGGGTTTTTAGAGGTCCTGGTAGTGTGGTAAGGTTTAGGACTCCGATGTCTTCAACCTTATCCATGCTGTTTTGAGGTTTTGAATCACAAATCCTGTCTGGTCCATGTGGATAAGTTTTGGAAGCTTAGGGAGTAACCTATTCGCTAGTTTTTCAGAATATAACTTCAAATCCACATTCAACAAGGAAATGGGTCTTTAGCTGCCACATTGAGAGGGGTCCTTGTCCTCTTCAGGTATGAGAGATATATACACCTTAAGGGCATCAGTGGGCATAGACCTGTCCTGTAGAAGAGAGTTAAAGGCAGCAATGAAATGGAGAGAAAGACAGTCAAATAATTTTTTTTAGTAGGACAATGTGAACCCATGTGGCCCTGGGGTCTTTCTGTACTTAGTCTGTTCAAGAACAGTGCCCAGTTCTTCATCTGTAATTGGAGATTCCAACTTTTCACTGGCAAGTTTTAACAAAAATGGCATCCTGAGGACCGGATCAGAAGTTGAACGGAGGGTATATAACCTCTGGATGAACTTGTGAAACTCCAAGGTGATGGAATAGGAAGCTGACAAATTATTGCCAGAGCTGGAGGTTATGTAAGGCATGTATGTTTTGCTCTTTTAAAATAAATACAAATACAATTTTGTTATGGTCTTTGCAAAGCAGATGTTCTATTATATAAACATTGAAAATAAGCGTCCCATGGTTTGACATTACCAGGCCCAGCAGAGTATAATTTCTGCTTGGGGCTTCTATAAAATGTACCATACAATTGTCTTGTAATAGGTTTAAAGAGTTCCATCTTTTTACTGTTCCAGCAGGTCTTCTACGCCGGTCAATTTCAGAGTAGTTAAAATCTCCAATTTTTTACACTGTCCCAGCCCTTTATAACTATGGAAGGAGCTGAGTCTCCATCTCCTCATTAATATAGAGATGCCTGACAAACTGCAATATTTAACTCTGAAGTATGCACACCCATATACAGCTCCACACAATGTCTTAGCACCCTCTCAATCTTCATCAACAGTGTCCTCTTTTACACTTAATTTGAGATCACTTATTGGTAATGAGTTTAGGCGGGAATACTAATAGCCCAGTTGTGTAAAAAATGAAGCCAAGATTCAGTACTAATGCACTATAGCTTCCAACTCTCCTGTTTTGCTTTGCAGACCTCTGGCATTGGTAAACAAACGTTTTAATCTATTATGGCATTTTTTACCTGTGTTTTGTATATCTTGTTTTGTAATACAAATAGTACTTTAATTGCCAATGGTTGTTTGTAACATGGGAATCTAGTTATCACTACGGATGATCGAACTGTTTGGGTCGACCATCGGTTCGACCCAAACATTGGCTGTTCGAAATTCGGCCGAATTCCGAACTTTTTGCAGTAAAAGTTTGGAATTCAGCCACCAGAACTGCTCAAAATGCAAAGGGACAGGAACTGGGCTTTAAAAGCCCGTGATTGGCCCAGAAACATCAGTAAAAGCAATTTGGAGTGACTAGGGGGTCCAGAGGCCAATCAGGAGTGAATACGCCCCCCATACGCCCCCCAACATGTAACATAGCCCCGCCAAATCTCTAGCACTGTATTACAGAGGCTGTGGAATAGAGTGGAAGCATTTCTGCTGCTCCAGTGTCATTTTGCAATTATTAGTGTGAGGAAAGGGATATGCAGTGTAGTTAGGGTACTATATACCACTATAGTTAGATTCAATAATCTAGTTTCTGTAGGGAAAGTGTTAAGTGTCAGGGTGACCGTAGTGTAGGGTGACAGAACTCTTCCATGTCAGGGTGACTGCCAGAAAAAAAAGATAATTTTTCTTAGAATTTCAGTATCGCAGGGATGGGGCTCCGCTCCTTTCACACCTGGGCGTTTTTGTTGCAGACGTTTATTGGGCATTTTTTGGGCCTCTTTGGAGGTAGGCATGACATCTGAACTTCAGTATAGGGGTATATATACACCTATACACATACACACATATAGGTGTGAAAGGAGCGGAACCCCATCCCTGCGCTAATGAAATAATTTTAGTAGCGCAGGGATGGGGTTCCGCTCCTTTCACACCTATATGTGTGTATGTGTATATGTGTATATATATATATATGTGTGTGTGTATATATACCCCTATACAGAAGTTCAGATGTTATGCCTGCCTCCAAAGACGCCCAAAAAATGCCCAATAAACGCCTGCAACAAAAACGCCCAGGTGTGAAAGGAGCAGAACCCCATCCAGAACCAGAAAAAAACATAATTTTTCTTATAATTTTAAGTAGCGCAGGGATGGGGTTCCGCTCCTTTCACACCTGGGCGTTTTTGTTGCAGGCGTTTATTGGGCATTTTTTGGGCGTCTTTGGAGGCAGGCATAACATCTGAACTTCTGTATAGGGGTATAAATACAAACACACATATATATACACATATACACATACACACATATAGGTCTGAAAGGAGTGGAACCCCATCCCTGCGCTAATGAAATAATTTCATAATAACCATTTTAATTTTTTTTTTTTTTAGTTTTTTTAATTCATTCTCTGAATGTCTATAATTTAAGGAGACTTTGTGGTCCTTGCCATATTTTGGTATTATAATACACTACCCTAATATTCAACATCCTATAGGTCCAGAGTTCCTGGTATATACAATAAAACAAAAACTCAAAAAAGTGAGATATATGCACACTGTGGAAGATCATTTTTATCATTATGCATTTGGAGAATAGATATATACATGAGGATTGCATGCTTTCTCAACTAATTTTAAGTATTTTCTGAGAAGAGTCCTTGAGCTCTTGGATCTAAAGACTAAGGTATTAGGATGTACATCCTGGATTCACTTTATGAATGGATGTGCATCAGCCCGATTTATAGTATTATCTGTGGATGCCTTTATATGTGGAGAAACACAAGAACAGACAATTCTGGTTTTCTAAGGGTCACTGGATTTTCACTGAGCACACTGGCTCAGGTTCAGCAATGCTTCACAAAGCAGGGACCATCCTCAGGAAAAGGGGAAAGGACCCAGAGTCCAGAATCTACATACTTCTCACCCAATGGAAACACTAAACAGAAAGTCACAGATAATTTAATGATAAAATTCATAGCTGAATAAAGCCAACATGTTTCAAGGGGCAAATACTGTACACTCTCCCTTCATCGTGATTAAGAAGTTTGCTTGTGCTTAAACAAACTCAGGTGAGCATTTACCAAATAAATCTGCATTCAAAGCAGGGTAAAACTTGAATGTACTCCAGGAAAAAGAGTTGGACTCCAAGAAAAAAACAGTTACTTCAAAAATCTATATACATCCAATACTGAACTGACTTTATGGAGTAACAACATGGCAGCAGTTAATGAGCCCAATTGCTTTGCTTTTCTAAGACTTTACTGCAACTGTAATCTTGACCTGGAGAGAAATCAAGGCCGAGTGTATAGTTTGGACTTAATATCTAAGGAGATCCACACAAGCATTGGGATCATTTTGAAGACTAAAACATATACCTGTAGGCACCACAAGGTGATTGACTTTAGCACTATTGCTACCCCTATGCATTTATTAGACTAGGTTATTTCCCCTTTATATAATCTATTCATCTGATAAAAAACGACTGCTCATTTGTTTCGTGATAACTACGTCCACAGAGGATGAAACACAATAAAGGAAGGAGCTATTGTGAGTGATGTGTCTTCTTTGAAATAAACTATTAAGTGGAGGATATCAGAGTGTGGTGTATGTATTTTTTTGAAATATGGTAGGTTTTTCTGCTGTATTTAATGCTGTATTTCCTTCCAAGTGCTGCCATCTTATTCCTTTAAAACGTTCTCACTTGAGACATAATGGGTTTTGACAAGGGAGTATCTGCCCCCAAATGAAAATCTTAAATACAAAAATGTTTACATTCTCAGCAAAATAATATAAGGGAAAGCTAAGAGGAAATGAAAGCTAAAAACTTATTTTTACAACGCTATTATACTTTAACATCTGTTACTTTCTCCATGCATGCTTAGATTCATATATAGTTAGAAAACTAAAGGAATATAAATCCTCCTTAATGTTCCACTGACATGATGCAATTGGCCTAAAAAATTGATAATTTACATGGCTAAAATTTTATGAGCATCAGATATCCGGTATATTGTCTTATTTGAACACCATAAGAGATTTAAGAGCCTGTATGCGTTGGAGAAATCCATGTGAATGTATTTTTTCTAATGTGCACTTCGACTAAAACCAGTAAGTATTGGAGGCATGCACAGAATGTCATGCATTAATATGTTTATGAGGCATGAGATAATCTGTTATAGTGTCACTTATCTGAAATAATGCCTGTTGCTCTCCATATTATTTTGATGTACTATAAATTCTTACACTTAGACAATTTCACATTCCAAAGATCAATCATGGTTTACTTTGGGGTAATCTAAAAACATTCTAACTATTATAGACTAGCATTCAATACACTAAAATATGGTATAGGCAACTACTAAATACAGTGATGCATACTTTTATTGTTAAAAAATGAAAAGTACAGATATTTAAAGAGAACAAACATCTGTAATAAAAAGATTACTTCAACAAATAAAAGATTATCTATGCTACTTCTTTCAACAGGTTTTCTTTGTCTTGGTCAGTGAATGATTTCACATGGCTTAGAGCAGTTCTGCACACTAGGCTGCAAAAATCTTTGTTATACAAAATGGAGGACCTTGACAGTGGTTGGTCTCCCTGAGTTCTATAGAGTTAACTCCATCATGGATAACTGCTCTGAATGCATTTTAGAGGCTCTGGTACTGAACACAGTGTGCATGGAGGAAAAGGCACACCGAGTGGGGATGCAGTCAGATGACAGAGCTTCACCCAGACCTATGATAGTATGCTTTCTCAACTATGCAGTCAAGCTGGTTATCCTACAAAGTTATAGAAAAGCTTATACACTTTCACAAGACGAACAAAAACTGCTGCTTTTTGCAGATTACTCAGCAGAGGTTGCGTGCCAACATAAAGCTTTTGCTCCTATCTGCTCTGCTCTATACCAGAAACATATCAAGTTCCCCTCTTCCTACCCAATGATTATATACCTTCAGTCGCCTGATGGACAAAACCTTACCTTTAAAACACCTTTGGAGGCAGAAAAGTTCCTGGAATCCCTTCCTAACACTATTCAGGAGCAAATTGATACTTCTGCCATAGATCTTTCTTCTCCAACATCCCATGTCTCCTACTCTCCAAAAGCACAACACAACCCTAGGAAATCACCTTCTAATCACCTGGTAATAGAAACTGGAAATTGCAGTATGCCTCTACCAGATGCCCACCCACTTGTTTGCAGAAATTAATTCCTTGGGAGATTATGCCTGCCAAAGCTATCATGGTACTGCCAGAGGAGGAACCAGCTAGCTTGGAGCAAAAAGCTGCGCAGCTGGAAGACTTTTTTGGGGAGAATGTTACTCTGACTAAGATGAGATGCTTAGTCAGAGTGTGAGAGCCTTACTCACTTTTCATTATACCTGCAGAAATTATGGAAGAGACTGGAACAAAAGGACCTTCAGTGGTGTGCTGATATAGACACTCCGAACAAGCTATCATAGGAGATGTGAACGCTGACCCCATGTGGTGGGCCCTAAAAGAATGAGTGAGGTCCCATCCTTCCCTCAACTTCATCAATGTGGTGGTGGAAGCGGTGGCCAAGGAACAAGAGAACATGGAAACCACTATAGCGATAACAAAGAAAAGTAAGCCGATGTACCTTAGAGAAGAGGCTTTGACCCTTCCTCTTTGTCAGCTCTGCAGACAGCTATACAGGAGCTGAAACAGAATGTGGCTCCCATGCGGCAAGAGATGAAAATGGTGAAGCAGGAGTCAACCGAGTTTTTTAAGGGAGGGAACCCTTTGAGAAGGAAGACTGACAAAGACTAGAGGGCTTTATGATGTGAGCACTTCGGACATCTGAGCAGAAACAGTGGCTGTCTTGAGAATAAGGGAACCCCTTTACCAGTCATTAAACTAAAGGTCCCTGGGAGGGAAGGACAATCTCAGAGAACTCCCCAAGTCACATGATTTAATGGTTGCTCCAAGCCCTGTGGTCATTGCCTTGGTGAATGGGAAGCATGTCCATTGTCTTATAGATACAGGGTCTACTGCACAGGGCCCAAACCAGGTAGACCTATCGTGGTTGCCCTTGAAAGTGGCCAACAAATTAGCCATCATGGTAAAAGGAGTCACCTGGGTGACGGTGCACGTATTCAAACAGGTGGTGGAGTGGGTGCTGAAAAGTGTGCAATTTTCATTTATCTCTTAAATGAAAAGGTAATTTTGTATACATCCCAGTGATGGATGACATTTCCTGGGTATTAGATTTCTAAATCAGAGGCTATGCATTACCTACCAGAACATGCAATAAAGCTACTGGAGAGGCATGGGCAGGTAAGTATAACACTTGTGGGAATTGCTGAGGGTGGGTAAAAAGGGGGAATGTTTCAAGAATAAATGTACTAAAAAAACAGTTATTATTTCAATGAAGGCTCTCCACCTTTCATAAGTATTCTGCCCGTTCCTGTGCCTATCACCTGCGTCCACAATTTGAGGAGAAATTACTGTGCCTTTTGTAATCCTTTAACTTTCAGATCCAGTGGCGGCTGGTGCTCAAAATTTTTTTTGGGGGGGTGGGGGGCGCAAAAAGAAAAATGTAATAGGTATTGCTTCGCGTCAAAAAACGCAGTAAAAAATTGCGTGACTTTGAAGTCATGGCACAGGCATGGCACAGGTGATGGTATAGGCATGGCATAGGTGATGGTACAGGCATGGCACAGGTGATGGTACAGGAGATGGTATAGGCATGGCACAGATATGGTATAGGCATGGCACAGATATGGTATAGGCATGTCACAGGTCATGGTACAAGAGATGGTATATGCCCCCTTTCAATGCAGAGACCAGCGTACATGCCCCCTTTCAATGCAGTGACCAGCGTACATGCCCCCTTTCAATGCAGAGACCAGCGTACATGCTCCCTTTCAATGCAGAGACCAGCGTACATGCCCCCTTTCAATGCAGGGATCAGCGTGCGTACCCCCTTCAATGCAATGAATATGGTGCTGTGCCCCCTTCAATGCAATGAACACTGTGCTATGCCCCCTTCAATGCAATAAACACTGTGCTGTGCCCCCTTCAATGCAATAAACACTGTGCTGTGCCCCCTTCAATGCAATAAACACTGTGCCCCCTTCAATGCAATGAACACTGTGCTGTGCCCCCACAATGCAGAGTTCAGCGTGCATGCCCCCTTCAATGCAACTGTGCTGTGCCCCCTTCAATGCAATGAACAATGTGCTGTGCCCCCTTCAATGCAATAAACACTGTGCTGTGCCCCCTTCAATGCAATAAACACTGTGCTGTGCCCCCTTCAATGCAATAAACACTGTTCTGTGCCCCCTTCAATGCAATAAACACTGTTCCGTGCCCCCATCAATGCAGAGTTCAGCGCGCGAGCCCCTTTCAATGCAGAGCGCCACAGCATTGTCCCCAATCACTGCAGAGCGCCACAGCATTGTCCCCAATCACTGCAGAGTGCCCACAGCATTGTACCCCAATGATTGCAGAGTGCCACAGCATTGTCCCCCAATGATTGCAGAGTGCCACAGCATTGTACCCCAATGATTGCAGAGTACCCACAGCATTGTACCCCAATGATTTCAGAGTGCCACAGCATTGTACCCCAATGATTGCAGAGTGCCACAGCATTGTACCCCAATGATTGCAGAGTGCCCACAGCATTGTACCCCAATGATTGCAGAGTGCCCACAGCATTGTACCCCAATGATTGCAGAGTGCCCACAGCATTGTCCCTCAACCCAATGCACTTACTTGGCCGCGGCTCGGCTATCGGCGGCGGCTTCTCCCCTCCTCGATCCTTCGTCCTCTTCTGCGGCGGCGGGAAGGTGAGAGGAGCGGCTTCTCCCTCGTCCTCTTCTGCGGCGGGAACCGGCGGGAAGGTGGGCGGCAGTGACGGTGAGTGACTGATGCACGCACCGGCACCGCCCCCATTGCGACATCAGAGATCGATGTCCTGGATGATGATTGGTCCAGGCTGGAGACTGGACCAATCACAGCCAGGATATCATGAAGCTGGGGGTAGCCAAGCGCTCTTTCCTGCGCCCAGGTTACGCCCCCAGAAGGCAGCCAATCGGCGCCTTTCTGGGTCGTAAACCCCAACCCCCCTTTAGCCACCACATAGGCCGGCGAACCGTTTTTTTTTTCTATAACTTTATTGGGTTTTTTTTGTCATTTTTTTTTCCTTTTTTTAAGGGGGGCGGCGCCCTGGCGCCCCCTATGCACGGGCCGCCACTGATCAGGATAGGGAGCAACAATTTTAATAATATTTTGAAGGCATCAATTAAAATGCTAAATTCCTTTAAAGCGGAGTTCCGGGCACAGAAAAAAAATTTTCAGTGAACACACCCCCCGGACAGTCAGGGCTAGTACATTCCACAATGGCTAGCCTCTGATCTGTCCCGGTTCGCACTTACCTGCAAGAAGAAATACTTACTTATAACATTTCTTCCACAGCGTTGCCATCTCTCTTGTGGGCAGCTGAAGCCGGCGCGATCCTCTTCCGCGTCTTCTTCCGCGTCCTCTTCTCCCAGAATGCGCCTGCACCGACCCCTCTTGTCACTTCCGGTGCGGCGTCGCCCCGGAAGTGACAAGCGGGGCCGGTGCCGTCGCATTGATTCCTGGGAGCGATGACGTTCAGCTCCCAGGAATCATTGCAAGCCAGGAAGTGACGGCGGCGCAGAGGGAGGAAGTGAAGAATAGGTGAGTATATTCGATCTACAATTACAAGGTGAGTACAAAAAAAAAACCTAACTATCCAATTCTGTTTCAGGTGAAGGAGAACAAGCGGACGGGCACAAAAAAAAGATCGATTTTGTGCCCGGACCTCCGCTTTAAGTAACATGTCTGGGGGATGCCCTTAAGCTGCTTGTGCAGGGGTACATCTACTGTATACAATGTATACAACCTAACACAGCAACAAAGAAAAAAATGCCATTTAACCACTTTAAGACCAGAAGGATTTGCCCCCTTCCTGACCAGGCCCTATTTTGCAATTCGGCACTGCATTGCTTTAATGGACAATTGCGCGGTTGTGCGACACTGTACCCAAATAAAATTGATGTCCTTTTTTCCCCACAAATCAAACTTTCTTTTGGTGGTATTTGATCACTTGTGCGATTTTTATTTTTTGCGCTATAAACAAAAAAAGAGCGTCAATTTTGAAAAAAAAAAACACAATATTTTTTACATTCTGCTCTATGACATTCTTCAAAAAAAAATGTAAAAATCTAAATTTTTTAACATTGTAGGCAAATTTGTTTTCTGCTACATATTTTTGGTAAAAAAAATCACAATAAGCGTATTTTGATTGGTTTGTGCAAATGTTATCGCGTCTACTAACTACGGGAAAGATTTATGTCATTTTTATTGTTTTTTTTTTTTTTTACTAGTAATGGCGGCAATCAGAGATTTTTAGCGGGACTGTGACATTGCGGCGGACATATCGGACCCCTGACTGACATTTTTAACACTTTTGGGGGGACCAGTGACATTACTACAGTAATCAGTGCTATAAATATGCACTGTTACTGTAAAAATGACACTGGCAGGGAAGGGGTTAACATTATGGGTGATCAAGGGGTTAAATGTGAGCCTAGGGGAGTGATTCTAACTGTGGGGGGCATGGCTTCTGAAAGGACCATAGGGACATGTGATCCTACAGTATGTGTTTACAACAGCTGACCGTTCTTTTCTCTCAGCGGGGAATGATCGCGGGTGTCAGGAGGCAATCGGAGCCGCCTGCCTGCTGCATCGGCTTCCCCACTTCCCTAGAGCGAGAGCCGTACATGTACGATGATTCGCCTGGGAGCGGCTGCCTGCCGCATTACATAAAGCGGTTGTAAAGCGGTTAAAGGATAAGTTCACCTTTTCAGGCAGAATTTTAGTTTTCATAATAAAGCATAATGCTATGTCTGGCCCAGCCACCCCAATGTGATTTTCTTTCAGTTACCTTTTCCACAAGATGTTTAAAATCTTGGCAGTTTATATGTTATTTTTGAAAGGATTTTCAGATTCCATCACTTCTTCAGCTTTCATTTCCTGTTAGGTCATCTCCCAGAAGCCTTCACTTCTGTGTTGCATCACAGAAGAGTTTGTGATAGGGTGTGTTTACTACTCTGGACCACACCTTCCACATTACATTACCACCTTCCACCCACTTCCTATACAATCTGATTGTACAATCTCCTTTATATCTCCCATCAGCTATGTAATACAAGGGCCTGTCTGATTTCATACAAATTGAATGGATTGTTTAGGTGTGTCCCCCTATTCCATAGTTCTAGCAAATCTAAAGGAAATGGTACAGAGATTGTACAATCAGATTGTATAGCGTATGGCCATCTTTATACAAGTACATAGGAGGAAGTGGACAGAGATACTCAGTTCACATTGCCACATAGCGAAAACTCACATTCCCGCATGCATTTGTTTTGGGTGTTTTGAAGCATTTTCACTTATCACACGTAGGGCAGTCCATTCACTTGAATGGGCTGCCCTACACATAACATTCACCCCAGAGAAGCTCCAGAACTGTTTTGGAGAAGAGATGGCACATTTCCTCAGTTTTTGGTGCATTTGCTGCATTTGGGGAACCTTTAACATGTAATGATAACACAAGCATGATGCACATTTGCAGCATTTCTGAAACGCATGACAAAACGCACATTTTCTGTGCAGTTTGCCATTCGATTGGAAACACACAGATGTGAATGGAGTTACATTGTTCTTGTGTAAATGCACCAATGTCACTTTCAGGCCTCACTCACACCTAGATTAGTGTGATGTTCTTTGGCTCATTTTTCCAGTGACACACATAAGGTAGCCCGTTGACTTCAATGGGCTGTGCTACATGTGACAAGGTAGTTTATGCAACATTTTGGAGTGGAGCGAGTTTCATGTTTTTACTGCATTTGTCACCTGTTTTTTTTTCATGTGACAAAATGTGTGTTTGCTTCTGTGTTGGTGTGCCTGTAACAATAAATGACTCAGAAAGTGCAACTAGGTGTATAAATGTGACAATACACTATACAATCTGATTGTACAATCTCTGTACCATCTCCTTTAGATTAACCAAAACTATATAATAGGAGGGCACACCATCTATCCAATCATTCTGTATCCAATCAGGCAGGCCTTTGCACTATATCAGGGGTGTTCCGTGGGCTGCATGTGGCCCCAGAGAGTTTAGAATGCACCCTGAGCCCATCTAAAGGGACACTAGGGAAGCCAGGCAAATACACATGTGGAGGAATGCCGGGGGTGATGTGAAAACTTAGTTGATGGATGAAGGTGTGCTAATGAGGTAAGCTGGTAAACTCCTTTCAGTGTTTTACTGGTTTGTCTGTCTCTGTCTGTATATCAGGGAGTTTCTGAAGCGATCTGAGAAATGTAGCAAGGGCTAAGGTAAGGCCTTGTTTTCAAAATCAAAGAAAGCTTGTGTTTTTCTGCAACCAAGGTACATTTATGGTATATTGGTACATAGGGGAGCTGGATTTTAGGGAAAAAAAGTGAACTTACCCTTTAAACTGCCAGCAAATAACAGATTCAGCTGCTTTACATCTATTTGTAAAAAATGTTTGGGATATAGATGTCAATCCTCAAATAAAAAAATGGTGTGAGGTTCCTCCTAAAGTCCACACCAAACCCTTCAAGTACAGTATGACTTTTAGGAGTGAACCTCACGCAAAAAAAAAACAAGAAAAAAGTCAAATCTATATTAGACCCTTATCTGAGCATGCTGTCTAGCATAAATAGGCTGATGACCATTCAGTTCTCCCTTGAATCATACCAGGCCACATGCCCTCAACATGGTAGGACCACTCTGGCAAAGCATCTTCTCCTCAATGTTGATAAGAACCAGGATTTCTTCCTCACAACCCTGGTCTAGTGGCTGTGGGGGTCTGTGGGTGGGGGCTTATCAGAATCTGGAAGCTCCCTTTAAAGTGGTTGTATCCTCAAAAAAAACCCTGTAGGACAAAGGCATAATGAGCTAGTATGCATCGCATACTAGCTTATTATGAAATACTTACCTTAGAACGAAGCCCTGACACCGCTGAGGCAGCTGACATCTTTCCACGTAGTCTCTTTTGGGTTCGGCGGCTCCGGTGCTGTGAGTGGCCGGAGCCGCAATGACGTCACTCCCGCGCAAGCGCGTGGGAGTTTACTTTGTTGGTGTCAGAGGCTGCATGCAAGTCGGATATCTCCTAAACCGTGCAGGTTTAGGAGATATTAATTTTACCTACAGGTAAGCCTTATTATAGGCTTACCTGTAGGTAAAAGTTAAAAAGCGGAGTATACCATAAGGGGCCCCCAGATACTGCCCCATGTGAATGAGTAAGGGATGCATACAGTAGTGCTCATTTTTATTCACACAAAAACACTGTTTTTGACAAACCTTTTATTAAAAAAAATTCCTATGATGTAAATTCATTCATCAACCACAATGTCCAGAGGTGCTGATTCACATCAATAAGGATGAACAATGCCTGATGCCAACCAAAATAAAAAAATCTTGCCAACTAATGGAGATGCCGCCATAAGTAAACAAAGGGTGGGGGTTCCTGCGTGACCTCATTGACCAAATTTGGGCACAGCCATATTTAGTCAATGTCATTGCCCAAATATTGGCATGTGGCCATAGTTGGTCAGTGATTTCATGCTAATGCCATCTCTTTGTTTAAATGGCCAATGATTCCCAGACAGTTAATGAATGGGGTCAGGTGATGTCACTGCTTGCTAAGGATGAGTAAAAAGTCTGGTGTTTGGTCAAACAGAAGAGGTTTTATTTGAACTTGTGTTTGAATTTGTGTTCAGACTGAATTTTAACCTCATCCCTACTATCCAGAAACCAAAATATCTTCTAAGATTTCTTTTGTATTATTTTTATGGACAAGACCGTGGAAATTTTAAAGGGAGCATGACTAAGGCAAATAGTCAATCATTTCTCCCTGCCTTCTGAAAATAGTAATCGCCTGAATTTCTTTAGATTCAGTACTTTACAGATTTCATCAAAACACTGGGTGGATTTTGTTCATAAGAAAGGGAGACCACATCTGAAAAAATCCTGAAAATTCCCAAAACAGCAATGTGAACGGTGCCCCAAAGAGTAACACACTGAACAACAATTGTTTAAAATTAGCTGGGAGAATGACTCCCAACATCAGTGTGGTGTGATGGCCCCTATGTGTAAACACAACTAAATTCCAATTATTCTATTAAATGAAAAACATATAATATAGCGTCAAACTAAATATAAATACATTATATATTTTTTATTTAATAGAATAATAGGAATTTAGTTGTGTTCAAACATTGGGGCCATAGCGCCACACTGATTTTAAAGAAATCAAGCCAGTTGTGTTTTTTTTTTTTGTAAGGGACACACATAGTGTTGGCAGCTTGGTTTATACCTTTTAACTGCATTGGTAGCATGCATGTCTAACAATATTTAATTTTTTTACTCTCCAAATTTACATTTTATTAATTTTACTAATAAAAACTAGTCCCACTAAAGTGCTAAAAAGAGAAAAATCTTGATATAATGTAGCAGAGCCCACTGTGTGATGCCAATCAATATAGACATACAGTATCTCACAAAAGTGAGTACACCCCTCACATTTTTGTAAATATTTTATTATATCTTTTCATGTGACAACACTGAAGAAATGACACTTTGCTACAATGTAAAGTAGTGAGTGTACAGCTTGTATAACAGTGTAAATTTGCTGTCCCCTCAAAATAATTTAACACACAGCCACTAATGTCTAAACCGCTTAGGGGCAGTACACCCCTAAGTGACAATGTTCATATTGGGCCTAAAGTGTCAATATTTTGTGTGGCTACCATTATTTTCAAGCACTGCCTTAACCCTCTTGATCATGGAGTTCACCAGAGCTTCACAGGTTGCCACTGGAGTCCTCTTCCATGACGAAATCATGGAGCTGGTTCATGTTAAAGACCTTGCGCTCCTCCACCTTCAGTTTAAGGATGCCCCACATATACTCGATAGGGATTAGGTCTGGAGACATGCTTGGCCAGTCCATCACCTTTACCCTCAGCTTCTTTAGCAAGGCAGTAGTCATCTCGGAGGTGTGTTTGGGGTCGTTATCATGTTGGAATACTGCCCTGCGGCCCAGTCTACGAAGGGAGGGGATCATGCTCTGCTTCAGAATGTCACAGTACATGTTGACATTCATAGTTCCCTTAATGAACTTTAGCTCCCCAGTGTTGGCAGCACTCATGGAGCCTCAGACCATGACACTCCCACCGCCATGCTTGACTGTAGGCAAGACAAACTTGTCTTTGTACTCCTCACCTGGTTGCTGCCACACACGCTTGACATCATCTGAACCAAATAAGTTTATCTTGTTCTCATCAGACCATAGGACATGGTTCCAGTTATCCATGTCCTTAGTCTGCTTGTCTTCAGTTTGCGGGCTTTCTTGTGCATCATCTTTAGAAGAGGCTTCCTTCTGGGACGACAGACATGCAGACCATTTTGATGCAGTGTGCAGCGTATGGTCTGAGCACTGACAGGCTGACCTCCCACCAATTCAACCTCTGCAGCAATGCTGGCAGCACTCATACATATATTTCCCAAAGACAACCTCTGGATATAATGCTGAGCACGTCCGCTCAACTGGTCGACCATGGCGAGGCCTGTTCTGAGTGGAACCTGTCCTGTTAAATCGCTGTATGGTCTTGGCCACCGTCCTTCAGCTAAGTTTCAGGCTCCCTGCAATCTTCTTATAGCCTAGGCCATCTTTATGTAGAGCAACAATTCTTTCTTTCAGGGCCTCAGAGAGTTCTTTGCCATGAGGTGCCATGTGGAACTTCCAGTGACCAGTATGAGAGAGTGAGAGCAATAACACCAAATGTAACACACCTGCTCCCCATTCACACCTGAGACCTTGTAACACTAACAAATCACATGACACCGGGAAGAGAAAATGGCTAATTGGGCCCAATTTGGACATTGTCACTTGGGGGTGTACTCACTTTTCTTACCAGCGGTTTAGACATTAATGGCTGTGTGTTGAGTTATTTTGAAGGACAGCAAATTTACACTGTTATACAAACAATGTAGTAAATATATGTATAGGAGCAATAACCCCAAATTAAGTACATCGTCCATTTCAGAGATGCTCTGAACATGTCATGTGATGTCAGAAGGGGCGGAGCCACCGGGTTATGTAACCAGGTAGCCCCGCCCCTTGCCTATAAAAGAGCTGTGAAAGGTGAAGAGCAGCATATGGTGGGTAGCCTCTGAAGAGGCAGAAGCGTTTTTGATTTTTTTTCTATTTTTCGGGTTTGGCGGGCGTCATGATTGAAGATGGATTTACATCAAAGGAGACTATTTTGTTTTCTTTTTAATAAAGGACTTGTCAAAAACTGTTTCCTGTGGTTTTTACTTTTTTGCACTTTTTTGGTAAATGGGTAGGGGAACTATGTACCTGATATCCATTTACATAGGGGGCCCGGGATCTGGGGGCCCCCTTGTTAAAGGGGGCTTCCAGATTTTGATAAGCCCCCCACCCGCAGACCCCCACAACCACAGCCCAGGGTTGTCAGGAAGAGGCCCTTGTCCCCATCAACATGGGGACAATGTGCTTTGGGGGGCACCCCAAAGCAGCCTCCCCATATTGAGGGCAAGCGGCCTGGTATGGTTTTGGAGGAGGGGCACTCGCTCATTCCCCCCTTTTCTGGCCAGGGTCTGGTTTGGATTTTGGGGTGAACCCATGGCAGTTTTTTTCATTTTGGCGTGGAGTTCCCCTTAAAATCCATACCAGACCTGAAGGACCTGGTATGGACTGGGGGGTGGGGGTGGGGTTCTACGCCATTTTTTTTTTTTTTTCATTTTTTTATCTGTATTGCTGGGAGCCGACAATACATTACAGCCACAACAAGTTTAAATTACATTTTTTCCTTTAGAAATGTCAGTATTGCTGCAGTAGGCTCCATACCTACTACAGATGTGCCACTTTACAGACACAATAGGGGACCCCCCAGGCACAATATTTAATGGAATGTTACATTATTGTTGTTCCACTTTAAGCATCATTAAATTACTGCTCCTGTAAAAACAATTGTTTTAAAAAAAAAATGTTTTGCGATGATACATGTCCCCCAGGGTCCCCATACACTTTTTATGGCAATAACTTGCATATAAGCCTCTAAAATTAGAACTTTTGATTTTTCTTTTTCGTGTCCCATAGACTTTTTTTTTTTTTTTGAGTTTGCATGCTTGCTAGAACCTTTTCCCTGTTCGAGATGTTCTGCTGTGAACTAAACAGGGGGTTGTTTAGCCCATCACTACCCAAGGGGACCAGAAAATCCCTGTAACTGAAAAGTTGCATTCACTGTGGCTTCCAATATATGTTCCCATAGTGGACCTAAAAATAATATATAAACACTTTGAAATTTGCACAGTTCTTAGTGAATGTGGTGAAAATTCACTTTGCAAAGAACACCCAATTACATGCAATGAATATTAAAAATGCTGTATTTTGGTTGCATGGGATTGGGTGATGGAAGTCATCACAGCTTCACCTCATTCACTAGGGTGGAAAAACCTTCTGTATTTTTCAAAGCGCTGTGTAAACTGTTGGAGCTACATAAATACTGTATAATAATAAGCATACAACAGCAGAAATTAAATTGAGCCAAACCTGAACTTGGGGAACATTTTGAAGCCATTAGAGAAGTATAGCATCTCAACATCTAGCTTTTTCAGATGAAGCTAAAACTCCAGAGAAGCAGCTGGTGATATATATAAAATAACACACTTATAAAGCCAGTCAGAAGTGTCTTGTTGTTTGAGATATATATATATATATATATATATATATATATATAAAATATATATCAAACAACAAGACACTTCTGATTGGCTTTATAAAAAAACATTTATTTTGTGTTACTTTATCACAGCCAGTTTACATTTCCAGTATGTCACAGTATGTTAGCACACTTAGGACATTAACAGCCGTTAATAATTTAAAATACTTATGAATGGTTTATATCAATATCAGTAAGAGTCTTCTGGACACCCTCTAGGGGAAAATTATGATATTTTTAACTAGACTAATATCAATTAAACTGTTGCAAATGTTTGAAAGAGGTTCAGCTTATTAACAGTTTAACCATACAGTGGCCCCTTTGAAGTGCCGGGTGTCCTAACAATTGTTAACATGCTGGACCCCTGCCAGGCAGTGCAAGTCTGTGCTCTGAAGCCCTCCTGAAAAACTCATCTGAGCAGCAGTTGTCATGATGGGAATGGGACTGTGCATGTGGTCTTCAAGCAATGTCATCACCTTTTAATAACTTCAAATAAGTTTGAAAGTGTCCTGCAGAACTGGTTTGGACATTAGAACTGGATAAACCTTGTTACCTTATGGAGTTTCCTTATATAGTTTTGGCAGAAAAGCAGCTGAACTTGTTATCTGAAATGATTCTGCAGTTTTCTACCAGCAGGGAAACCCACTGAGATTAAACGTTATCATATAGAAAAGGTATATAATTATAAAAATTATCCAATGCATGTTAACAAGTTGATAGTTAACCAAGCACATATTTCTCCAAAGAGAAAATTATATGATGCTTTCCCAGCTTGTTTATGTCATATTTTGCCTTGCAGAGTTTGACGGTTGTGTTATGGAAAGGATATTACAATTAGTCAATGTAGAATTCTGAAAATTCGAGGGGGCCTAATGAGCTCTGCTGCTTCTGTGCTTCTGCTATAAGTTATAACTATCTGTAGTGGAGGAACGAATCAGGGAAATTACTGTAGCTAGAAAGTGGAATATCTAGATTAAGATGCCTTTGTTGTCATGAAAATATGTTTCAGGCTGGTAATGATCTTTTCCAGCGCAAAGGTAAAAAGGATCCGTCACTATTATCTTCCCCTCTCCTCGTTCATCTACCTTTAAAATCTACCGCACAAATAACACTTTTAATCTACAGTTTGGATAATATTGTCTGCACATATGGGACATTATTCCTTATTATGGCCTTCACAGACAGGCCAACACTATGTTATGTTCTGACTTAACCAGTTTGGATTATTAGAAAAAAAAAGATATATGTTCCATTAGGTGTTCTGCATGGATGTCCTTGATCACAGATCACATTTGTCCTGTTCACCAGGATCATTATCCTTTAGGATGGTTAATCACTTTAAGTGTCCTGTCCATCAAATATATACACATGCACCACACATGAAAAAAATCACCAGTTTATGGAATTATTCTTAATAAGTAACAAAAAAATCTAGATGTATGTTACAGAAATTATGCTTACAGATATAGTCCAACAATAAGACTGATACAGTAATTAGCATATTATTAAAAATAAAAAATAAAACTATGAATAAAATTCCATAAGATGTGTGTGAATGTTTGTAGTGTGTATATGTATGTATGTTTATGTTTGTGTGTGTATTTGTGAGTGTTTGTGTGGGTTTGTCTGGTTTTTATTCTCAGCCACAGATTTTTTATTGCTTGATGCAGTAAACTGCTTGCGCAATTAAAACCAAACAAGATAAACCTTGTTCATTTAAACAAAGCCGTTCAATGTGCTGTAACTCACTGGGATATTTTATTTCGAGGATTGTAAAAAAAATAGATCACAATAGTGCAATTTAGTCAGGTTGCAGGAATATTTTGATATAAAAAAATGCCTTTGCCTTGAAAGGCCTGTTTTTTTTCTATCTCTCCTGAGTCTTTAAGTAATTATCTGAAAATTTTCTGCAGTCTCACTAATAAGCAATCATTTTGGAATTTTGATTGCGCAAATGAAAGATCAAAATTAGCATGACCCTTCAAATTTCTGAATAATGTATATAAAACAGAAATAATGCAATATACAATATAAATAATACGTAAGGTGTTCAATAAAAAAATCAAATCTAAGCCTGAATAAAAAAATAAAAAAAAGAGCAAAAACTGTAATTATTTTATACCTGTTATATGCTTACTAGTTTAATGGATTGTAAACGGTCACTCAAAAAATAAGACAAACAAAAAACTGATGTGTTCTTTATAGGCAAAAAAGCAGTACACTTTTGGGGGTTTGAAAATATTCATATAGTGAACTCCAATAATGCATATGAAACCCCAAAAGATTACTAATCACTGTAGATTCAAACAATGGAAAAATTCATCTCACTGCCTAGTTACATTTGCAATAGGTTTTAAGCTAGTAATTAAATGTTCTATGTTGCCTATATTACCTAGTTGCTAAGTATTTATATGAATGTGTCATTCACGTGGTAAATACCTTTTAAATAGTAAACTATTGATTTGATTTCTCTAATACAATTCAAGCATATCTTATGATTAATGTAAATGTTTATTAAAACATCAACACATTTGTTAAAATAAATAAATATAAACTAAACGTATAATATAATATAATATAATATAATATAATATAATAGACAGATAGATAGATAACTGATCAAAGGCTGGTATTATCATTATGCCTTAAATATCTTTATTTTTGCAGTAGGATGTCATTATAAATTATTAATATGTTGTAGTGGAGCCTTGTCTCTTTAAAGACTCCTAAATATAGCTTTGGGTAGAGGTGAGACCAGCTGCAGTACAGTGTAATAGACTGACCACAAAGACACCAAAAATTTCTCTAAACAAAACAGTCAGCTGGAGACTGGGAAAAAACTACCAACATGGGATGATCAAAGATATCTCTGTTTTTAGTTTAAAGGTCAGAGGATATTCCTTTGAAGGAGTTAGCCTTTGTCCAAGTATAATGTTATGTACAGCACATGTCTTCATGTGGTGTGAAGGGAACTGTTGTCTAGCCTATCCATTTTTTTGTCAAATTCCTATAACTAATGAGCAGTAGATTTATAATGAATTAGGAAAATACACTCCAATTGGATGTCCGCAACAGATTATTAATTTACTCCAATGAAGAAAATGATCCAGGTAGTAAGCATGTAAAAGGGTTTAACACACCCTTTTTGCCCAGAGATAAGCAAGTGAATAAGCATATATAAGAGTGATACAGCAAAGAGTCATGTAGGTGCATTTTGTCATCAAGGCCTATTTGCTGTTATTTGGCCTCTTTAGGGCTTCTGCAATATAATATAAGAGTACATCCATAAGAACATTATTATATGATAAATAATTGCTTATTAGTCTATTGGCTTTCAGCGGTGGGGTGTGCACCAGAGCTTTTAAAATGAGCATGGGTGATTTTGAGACAAATTTTCCAACATAGAGAAGATACAAAGTCTATTAGTATGTAAAGTCTATTAGAAAGGACACCAAGTCGCCAAGTTCACTTCTACCTAGCTATCCATGACAAAAAATCTGTATGAAAATGTGGGTGCACAGCATTTTGGTCCCTTTCTGTAGTGTGTAACTGTTGTCTTGTTCTATGATTGGAGGAAATGTTCCATTTCTTCCCATCTGGAGAAGAATGTTAGTTGCTGAGTTGGAGAGGAGTTCTACAGAGGCAGACAAACAGGGAATACCTCTTCTTTGGAGTTGTGATTGAACTAGGCCTTGCCTTTCCACAGAAGGTGTGTTACCCTTTCCTGGAAAATGTAGACCAGGGACCATCTTTTCCTAGGGTCTCCTATCTGCCTGATGTCAACCTAAAGTAATTACTAAAGTCTCTATTTGTAGGCAATATTACATCACCAAACAAATTTATTATAAAAACCAAAACTGGAATCAAATGATACACTATATTGTCAAAAGTATTGGGATGCCTGCCTTTACACGCACATTAGCTTTAATGGCATCTCAGTCTTAGTCGGTAGGATTCAATATTGAGTTGAGCCACCCTTTGCATAGGTCCATAAAGACATACATGAGAGAGTTTGGGGTGCAGGAACTTGAATGGCCTGTACAGAGTCCTAATCTCAACAATAGAACAACCTTGGGAGGAATTAGAGCGAAGACTGCGAGCCAGGCCTTCTCGTTCAACATTAGTGGCTGACCTCAGAAATGTGCTTCTGGAAAAATGGTCAAACATTTCCATAAAAATTTGAAGCTGTTATAGCTGTAAAGGGTGGGCCAAGTCAATATTTAACCCCTATGGACTAAGACTGGGATACCATTAACCACTTGCCGACCGCCGCATGACTATTTACTGCGGCGGTCAGCCCCTCACAGGCAGAGCGAAGTAGGTCTACGTCGCTAGCCTGTGAGGCTTCTAGGGAGCGAGCGCGCACCGCCGGAGGCACGCTGCCGCGCGGTCACGGACCGCCCCGTGTGTGTGCCCGGCGGACCCGATCGTCCGTGACACCGGAGGAAAGGCAGGTGGCTGATGTAAACAAAGCCGCCTGTCATTCTTCCCTGTGTAAGAATGGAGATCAGACGGTTCTACTATGTAGGACCGTTGATCTCTGTTCTTACACCAGTAGCCATGTCCAATCACAGTTAGAAGCACGCCCCTAGGACACACTTAACCCCTCCCTCTCCAATACAGTTAACCCCTTCACTGCCAGTGTCATTTTTACAGTAACAATGCATATGTATAGCACTGATTACTGCAGTAATGTCACTGGTAACCCCAAAAGTGTCAAAAATGTCAGTCAAGGGTCCGATCTGTCCGCCGCAATGTCACAGTACCTCAAAAAAAATCGCAGATCGCCACCATTACTCGTTAAATAAAAAAAAAACAACAAAAATCTTTCCCTTTGTTAGTAAACGCGATAACTTTTGCGCAAACCAATCAAAATACGCTTTTTGCAATTTTTTTTTACCAAACTTATGTAGCATAAAACAAATTGGCCGAAAATGTTAAAAAATTTTGATTTTTACATTGTTTTTTTGGGAATTTCATAAAAAAAATGTGAAAAATATTGTTATTTTTGCAAAATTTACGCTATTTTTTAAATTTACAGCGCATGATCAAAAAATCGCACAGGTGATCAAATACCACCAAAAGAAAGCTCTGTTTGTGGGAAAAAAAGGACGTCAATTCTGTTTAGGTACAGACCGCGCAATTGTCCATTAAAGTCACGCAGTGCCGAATCGAAAAATAGGCCCTGATCAGGAAGGGAGTAAAATCTTCCGGGGCTTAAGTGGTTAAAGTTAATTTGCGTGTAAAGGCAGGTGTCCCTATACTTTTGACAATATAGTGTATGTATAAAGTATCAGAGTTTTTCTACTTCTTTGTTTTGGCTGGTGTTCCCAATATAAACTACTAAAAAAATATATTTGGGAAGAAGTAGTGGACTTAGATATCACTTAGAAACTGCCTCCAATAAAAATCTAAATTTGAAATATTTTGCTGTAGCAGGAGGCAGTTAAATGTAACAATTACGATGTGTACATGTACATATTGTGCCGTATAATAAAATGATCATCTCTTCTGCCAAACAGATGCTTTCAGAAGCATGCATAATTTAGTTTATCAATGAGGTATACACTCAAAATGCCAAAAAAGTCTTCACTTGGTGTCTACCACAATGAACAAAATCAATCATGTGCAAATATTAATACTTCAAAGTGACTTCAGCTCTTGAAGATACCCACAAACTGATATCTACTATTATTTTGTAACAAATTGTATAGCACTGTCACTTAATATAAAACAGTCTCCATCAAATAAAGTCTAACATAATCTAAAACCTGTGTACTATCATTTCCAGTGTCTCAGCACAAAGTTTGTGAAATAACGATCTTGTCCACAACCAAAACTTGCCAACTTGCCAACTGATTACCAAATGGTAAGACCTCTTATTTTATGAGGTCAGTGACATATTCAGGGTGGACTAGATCACTATGCACTCTTAACTGTGTTAAGACAATTGAAGGGATTGTAAACAATTATTAGATTCTGTTGGACTTAATTTGATGGACACTGGTTGTTTTATTTTTAAGTGACAGTGCTATATAGTTTGTTAATAATATACAAAATGCAATTTAAGTGGTATATATCACAGAACTATAATTCCTTCTACTGATGATTTATGTAACAATTTAAAATGTTTGGCCAAAGAGTATTTTGGGACAGTGACCACACACTTTCTTTTGACATCAGATCATTTAATAATTGTTAAACCTCTAGCCCTGTATAAATGATCATGTGTCTGTTTAACAACATATAAATCGGTAAGACCAAATGCAGGATAAAGGTGTGGACTGGTGAACATATACAGTATGTAATATATTGTTTTAGAGAGACAAAAGCTCTTTGGCCAAACATTACAAACGGTTACATAAATCATAAATCATCAGTAGTCTTTCAATCACAATGATGCCCTAAAACAAGACTGGAATAACTGCACCATAAAACATCACCCTAAAGGGCAAGTACATACTAACAAATAGCTCCATATAGAATGAATGATTTATTTATCAGCGCAATGACAACAGTTTTGTTAAGCTGAAGATTTTTTTAAGCAACCATATATGACAGGCTAACTGCAATCCATTTTATGCTCTTTAAATTCTACTGCCTTCACTGTCGCTTGTGGCAGATTGTCCATGTGAAAGAGTGGTGTACATTTATATGCTGAAGGATTGTTTGCCAATGGCATGTGAGTGTCAGTATGCATGAAGCTTTGCCTACCTCCTCATACCACTCTCTGATGCAGATGTTATCTGGGTCAGATGTTGAAGGGGACTTGTACATCATCAGGCATTGACAGTAATACTCATCAATATTATATGCATTATAATCATGACCCCAACAAAATAATTGGAGGACATTATTTGATGTTTATATATATTTGATGTAAATTTTATGTTGCTCATGGCATTATATATCTTTTTGGACTTTAGTTATATGAGTTAAGTACTCTTTTGTTTGCTTGTCATGGTTGGTTGGCTGGTTTGAGTACTGGACTGGCTAGTTTGATGAAGCTCCGGCCTGGCTGATTGGACTAAATTGTGGTCTTGCTGGCTGGACAGAGATCTAGCCCAGTTGGCTTGTAGGCCGGTTTCCTATTGTGTTAATAGTCCAGATAAGTGTGGCTGACCAGGTTGGGAGGAGAAAAGGGTAAATCTGCTATGCTTACACTTCGTGGGTTTTTTGGGTCCAGCTTTCTGTCCTGTGATAATAAAGCACAGATGTTCAGCTCTCATGGAGTCGGGTCAGTGAAAAAAAGGATGGGAATGTACAGGACACGCTGAGACTGGCAGTCTTTCTATGGAATATAGAATATATTTGGAATATACCCAAATTTAGAACTTCTCCCACCAAGTCATTCTAGCTATGGACTTCACCCACAAGGATTTGACTTATACAGGTACTCTGGGGCAGCCACTCTCAGTGTAATTATTATCATGCCGCATTTTTAGTAAAAGTTGTTAACCGCAACAAGCCTGCTCTGAAGTCATTTAAGATGTGCACATGGGGTTCTTGCACACACCAAATGAGTCTGCAACAGCCTGTAACAACACACAAAGAATTCTAGTAACATTGCAGCAACAAAAGGTTAACTGCAAACAGTCGTTGGCATGGTTCTTGGTAAGGTGACAGGTTCTCCGGTAGCGAGGGGACTCAGTATGATAATTCCTTCCCTAGCTGTCTATCATTTCAGAGAGTTACAGTCGGATCACTGGGTACAGAAAAGCAAGGGTAAAGTGAGCATGGATGAGGTCCATTCTATGTGCTCAGCAGGACCCCATTCTGCTACTGGGAGTGAGGTAGCAGAGTACGCTGACTGGTGGAGTTGGCATAGGTCCTGCATGTTCCTCCTAATGCATAACCTAAGGGACATTATCTGAAAGGACTCCACATAACACTGCACATCTTTGAGTTGGAGGACTGTCCTAATGTCTGACTTTCACATTACTGTAGCCCTTGTCGGGTCCCAGCAATGATAAGCATGCCCTCAGACACGGTGTGAGCCTGGTGTTATAGCATATGATCCTCCTGTTCGTCTGCTGTAGACCAGAAGAACCCACCCCAGGGTGGGCCTCCTGTGTGACCCACACTTGGTGCTAAATGGGTTAATGAGGAACACGTGGAGCAGATGTTATCTGTCTATCACAAGACACTCCCCCCCCCCTTACAGGCTGGACAGAGATCTAGCCTGGGTGGCTGGGCTATTTTCTGGCCTGGCTGGGCTGGGATCTTGCCTTTTTGGTTGGGCTGAGTTCTAACCTGTCTGACTGGGCAAAGTTTTGGTCCGGCTGGGCTGCATTGTGGCTAGGATGACATCTGGACTCTCTGACTTGACTGAATTCTGGCATGACTGGCTTTACAAAGTTCTTGTCTGGTTAGCTGGTTTAAGTTTTGGTCTGGCTGGCTTTGCTGGGTTCTGGCCTGGCTGGCTAGGCTAGGTTCTGACCTGGCTGCCTGGGCTTTGTTCTGGTTGGACTGAGATCTGGACTGTCTGACTGGGCTAAGTTCTGGCCTGACTGACCTGAAAGAGATTTGGTCTGTCCAGCTGGTCTGGTCTTGAGGACTATGCTGATTTTTGGCCTGGCAGACAGAGCTGAGTTATAGCCTGGATTGTTCGGGCTGAGTTCTGGCTAGGCTAGGCTCTGGCCTGGCTGACTGGGCTAGGTTCTGGCTTGACTGGCTTGACAGAGTTCTGGTCTGGCCAGCTGGTTTAAATTCTGGTCTGGCTGGCTGTGTTGAGTTCTAGCCTGGCTGGCGGGGGCTGAGTTTTGGCATGTCTGTCTTGTTTTCATTCTGGACAAGTTGACTGGGTTTGGTTTGGCTGGCTAGGCTGGGTTAAGCCTGTTAAAGCAGTGTATATTTTGGTTAGGAAAGTGCAGGGGTCAAGAGTGAAAGAGTTCAGCGGTCAGTAGTGTGTAGAACACAGTTCAGCAGTCAGTGGTAAGTAACACACAGTAAAGGGGTTAGGAGTAAATGACACAAATTTCAGAGGTCAGTAGCATGTAATGTAGAGTGAAGGGGTAAGGAGTAGGTATTGCAGAATTCAGAGGTCTCTAGTATGTAGTGCAGAGTTAAGGGGTCTGGACAAGGTAACACAGAGTGCTGAGGTCAGTAGTAGGTAACATAGAGTGAAGTGGTCAGGAGTAGGTAATTGAGAGTACAGAGGTCAGTAAGGGACCAGTGTGGCAAAGCAGATAGCTGATAAAGTTCAGAGGTCAGTAGTATGTAATGCAGAATTCAGAGGTCAATAGTATGTAATGCAGAGTGAAGGAGTCTGGAGTAGGTAACACAGAGTGCTGGGGTCAGTAGTTCAATTGCTTCCCTGAGCTGCTCTGCATATAGAGAGCAAAGCACTTTGGATTGAAGATCATCACAGTGGGATTGCAATCTGTCTGTTGCATGGCTGCAATTGACAGGTAGATCACGATTACCTGTTGCCAACCCATGGGCTTGAGTTGGATAAAAATGACAATTACTTGGGACAGTACTATATAAGTCATGGTCCATGTATAATGAAATATGTGAAATAGCTTACAAACGTCAGCAAAAGTAGCACTGTTAACATTTCACAGGATGGAAATGTAGTCCTAGGGGCTCCCTGCATGTAGTGGAATTGACAAGAGCACCCAATGTAATCTCTCCCCCAGGAGATGCTGAACTAAGCCACTTTGATGATGTCATGGGCCAAAGAAGAAGCTTTGGTACTTCCAAGGAGAAGTTAAAAAAAAAAAAAAAACATAGCATGCATTAAAAAAATGAAATAAATGAAAGTAAAATGAATAAATGGATAAATTAAAGTAAAAATCTATTTTTGAACTATTCCTAAATTAAGTAAATAAAGTGATTATAAAGTCTTAAGGTTTTTCACCTGAATGTGCTCATTGGACACAGATTGGTCCCGCTGCTATCAATCAAATCCAATGACATGGGAGGGGTGGGGGTCAGGGCCGAATCCTGCTGTCTGTGTCAATGGACCTAGCAGCAGGCCTCTGGGTGCAAGCCCACATGGGTGCCCCCATGGAAAGTGGCTTTCTGTGGGGGCACCCGATGAAGAGGAGGGGCCTGGAGCGCCGGCGGGACGCCCCAGAAGAAGAGGATCGGGGCTGGTCTGTGCAAAATGATTGCACAGAGAAGGTAAGTATAGGCATGTTTGGTATTTTTAATTTTTTTAAAAACAAGGTATTACAACCCCTTTAAAGTGGAAGTAAACTTCCATCACTAACTTTTATCTAGAAGTAAGGCTATATAATAATGCTATATGCTATATAATGTTAAGGAGATATTTACTGTACATACAGCCAGTGACATCACTGGCATGCTCTGAAGGAATGGCCACCTGTGCCATTCCTTCAGAGCCCTGTGTCGTTAATAGTGGCTGCCGAGCACAGGCAGGTGAGTGATGTCATTGCAGCTCCGGACAGTCACAGAGCCAGAGTCCATGAACGCGGAAGCAAGACAGGTGAAGATAGGAGTGCCTGCAGCTCTATCCTTAGAACTTTGTTTTAAGATAAGTTTAACATAATGTGCCAGTAAGCGATTCACACTAGCACGTTATGACATTACCTTGCAGGGTAAGTTAAAAAAAAAAATGCTTTAATCCTATAACCCTTTATTTCTAAGAAAACCTGTCTATTTCCAATACAGGGGAAAGCAACAGTTCATTTTAAGATTTTCCTTTGTTTGCTCACTACTTAGTTCTCCTGCAAGGAGCAAGGAAAACAGGCCCTGTGTAGGCTATAGTAAGATCTTTAGCTGAAGCTTACACATGGCTGAGGACCTCTTTATTGCTATTGCTGAGTCAATCACTAAGCAGTACTGTCACATCAGGGGAAGAAGAGTCAATTAAATGCCCCTCTATCATTTGTAGTGGCTAAACAGAGATATAGAGGCGCAAAGGAAAAGTAATTGTGTGCTGCTTGAGGATCAGGCTTAGAAGCAACCAACTCTCCTATCTACACTTTGTTCAAGAGCTACAACCAAAAACTCTCACATTGAATGTCACTGGTGGGAGAAGCTAAGCAGGGGACCAGGAATCTGAAACACCTGGAAGTGTGTTGAATGCAAAGAGGCTGTTGTTTTGCAATGTGAATGTTCAATAGGTAAAGTAAATATTAACCTCTTGCCATCTATGGACCACATATGTGGCAAAGAGGGTGGGCTTTAATAACCATATGCTGCACATACTGTATGAGTCCATGGGTAACAGAGATTTACGAGAGCACTCAATGCACGCTCTCTGCACAGAGCAGAGCTTCCAAAGACAGTTCTCACTCTGTACTAATGTTTAGGAACCGGTAAAACTTGTCCCCTATGATGTGACCAGGTAAAAAAGATGGTGGGCTAAGGAGACCCTGGGGTGGGTGGAAAGGAGTTACACCGCAAAAGTGAATATTAGTAAAAAGGTGAATCTGTGTTTGTATTTAATATCCAATCAAGTGCAAAGGAAATAACAAAAAAAAACAGGATTTTTGCTAGCACATGACTGGTTCGTTGAAGTAAACACAGCTTCACTTTATTTATAAGCGCAGAAAACATTCATTTTGCAAGTAAACCTTTTCTATGCCATTAGCTCAATAAGTATATCCAGGCAAATTAATAGTGCTTAAACAGTTTTTCCTTAATTTTCATGTGCTTTAAGAAGTGGCATCAAGGGTCCAGCCTTTTCTAATGCCACTGGTTACTTCAAGCTCTTATGTGTTTTAGAATCTCTAGATTTGTGTGTGAGCAGTTACATCAAATAGAGCATCTTGGGATACATTTGGATGGTCGTGCCTCTAAAAATGTACTTATAATCAAATAGCAGGGGTTTCATAGAGTGGCCTTTGAACAAATGTATCTGCAGACGTCTTTCTGCACATTTTCTCCTTTTTTTTTTTTTTGTTTCCCTACACTTTTTGATATTTCATTTAGAATATGAAAAGTTCATTTCGTATTTCTATATTGCATCTAGAAAATCTAGAAACCTAACAATAAGTTTTATTTGTTTTCCTTTAAGGCTGCATTTAAAATATATTTATTACTGCATATTAATAAACATTCCCCATTCATTTTTTTCCAGTGATCATATTATGAACTGCCAAATTAAGGCTGAGCTAAACTTGTCTACCACAGGTCATTATTGGCTAGAAATGCTTGTGAATGCCTTGTGGGGACTGATCCAGGATGCCCACCACACCAGCTAGTCAAAGACACAAGAGATTAAAATATTTGTGTGATTGAGCTGCACATCATGTTAAATCTCCCAATGAGAAGTGTATTTGAATAGAGCATGGAGGAAGTGGGACACAAAAGACTTCTAATTTAAAGAGAAAGAAGGCTGGAGGAGGCAGACCAACACTATAGTTGTGTGTGAATTACATTTCTTGAGGCATATTGTAAATATCCCCAGCTGTATTGCTACGATAATCCAGCTCCAGGGGGCCTTAGAGTCATTTTTAAATCTTGCAAGATTAAGGAACCCTCAGCTCACAAATTCTGAATAGGATAGATAGATAGATAGATAGATAGATAGATAGATAGATAGATAGATAGATAGATAGATAGATAGATAGATAGATAGATAGATAGATAGATATGATAGATTAGAAAAATCTACATATACTAAATGCATATTATACAGTAAACACGCCTAGTTAAACAGTAAAACACACATAGCAGACACACACCCATACATACACGGATACACACACATTGCGTGTACGACATATGCATAAACTCATGCGTAAGCAGTAAGACATTTTCGTTTTCAGTTTATCACATTTTCTTAAAATGGTAAATTTTAAGTTACATCATTAACTTAAATTAACCACAACAATATAGAAAAAAAGGATAAACAATTAAACAAACTTACATATTGTTTTTTGTACTGCTGGTCCACTGTAAATCCAATTGTACATTATACAAATGTATTTGTATGATAAAAAAAAATGTGCATCTTGTCCAGACACACTATACTAAATATAATTTACCAATATTAATAATTTATAACACTGCATTTTTAATAATCTGTCTTCTTCAATGTGTTATGAAAAAGGCCTGAACAACAGAAAATAGTTTGTGCTAAGAAAGTATAATCATAACAACATACACACCTGAGAAGCCTAGATAAAGTTTATTGTACAGTATTCTATAGTTGTGTCTGTCTTAATTAATGCTATAACTAATTTTGTTAATTAAATAAACAGGTTCTATTAATAGGACAATTTGCCTTTGTGACTAAAAATGATTAATTGGGGAAAAAATATAATCCTTGCTCAGGGCGGGCTAACATTTGTTAGCACTGAATAAAAGTCTTCAATTTACAATTTGACAAATCGTCTGATGAAACACTTACGGCAATCAGGTGAAGTAGGCCATTAATGCTCCTAAAAAGATGTGTAGGACTGCTTTATCCTGAGGCAATTAAGGTTGTGAAGCAAATGTGTTAACATCTCTAAGGATTTTACTATAATGAAATAGGTGATTGTTCTCCTGACTTCTAACCTTTGTGTTAACCCTTAGCATCACTACACCAATCAAAACATCCCCTGTTTGTACAGGGCTTATTCTTACTCTGCTTTACTTCACATCAGGTTTTTAATCTATTTTATTCCTGCTTTGTGGCCTGCAGTCCAGACTTACCAAGTATGATCAGTTATGCAGTCTTTTAGTATTTATTTTCACTTGGCTAATATTGTAAATTCATTTAAATGTAGTAAAATAAAGACAACACTTTTTGAGTCTAGGTGAGAAGGCAGCTTTCTTAGATATGCTTTTTATCAGCTGACATTCTACTTGTGTTTACAAACACATTTTTAGGTAAGCCAATTAGTTAATTAGTTAATTAGCTCAGTTAATTGATGATTAATATGGCCTACACATGTGCAGATCGGGCTGCCCAATTGAAAAAGGGCTGAGTTAGCCTCTGACTAACTAATCTGGATATCTGGCTGGCAACTAACAACCTTCAGATCAATCAGAAATAATAGCAATGTTTGTAAAAGAATTGGCTGATGTGGCCCTACTATGTATGCCTGCATCTTCCAACCCAACATTTCAAAATCTGGTTGCATGTATACAGAATTTGATTGTCTGGAATGGCCAATATGTGGCTCATTATTGGAGAAATTAGGTCTGACATGACAGTATGATCAGTGCATTGATAAGTAACTTTGCCACATACAAAAAAGCCCAGCACTGATACAATAGAAACTATTTCTGTTAAGTTAAACACAACAATGCATAGAGAAAAAGTAAATGCAACAATTGAAATTCTGTAAACTACTGAATTGGTTATGTGGCTAGCTATATATAGGACACCGGTAAAACATGAAATGTGAATAATCAGAAAAATGTGTATGATTATTAGTTTAAAGTATCAATCCAGCCACATAACTAATAGCTAGCCACAAACTGGTTATGTGGCTAGCTATATATAGAAAACCTGTAAACATGAAAAGTGAATAGTCAGAAAAATGTGCATGGATTTTTTAACCTCTTGCCGACTGCCTACCGTAGTATTACTGCGGCAGAGCAGCTCGGCTGCGCAAAATCACATAGTACTACGTGATTTCGTGCACGAGGTCATGGCGGCGCATGTGCGCCGCCAGAGCCACGCTCCCGCTGTGTTCAGACATAGCGGGAGGTGGGCCGCGGGAGGAGAGGCAGTAATTGCCGCCGGCCTCCTGCTATTGTAAGATAAAATGACAGAAGACCCGCCTGCTTATGTAAACAAAGCATGTGGATCTTCTGTCAGACAGGCAGAGAGAGATCAGAAGTTTCAGCTAAGCTGAAACTTCGATCTCTCTCTGCCTGTCACAGAACCACCCCCCCCCCTCCCACAGTTAGAAAGCATATTTAGGCACACATTAACCCTTTTGATCACCCACAGTGTTAACCCCTTCCCTGCCAGTGTCATTTATAAAGTAACAGTGCATATTATTTAGCACTGATTACTGTATTAATGTCACTGGTCCCCAAAAAGGGTAAAAAATGTCAGTTAGGGGCCCGATCTGTCCGCCGCAATGTCCCGCTAAAAAATGCTGATCGCCGCCATTACTAATATAAACAAAAAAAATAAATAAAAATTCCAAAAATCTATCCTGTAGTTTGTAAACGTTATAGCTTTTGCACAAACCAATTAAAATACACTTTTTTGGGAATTTTTTTACCAAATATATGTAGCAGAATACAAATGGGCCTAAACTGATAAAAAAAATTAGATTTTTTAAAAAAATTTTATTGGGAATGTTTTATAGCAAAAAGTAAAAAATATGGCGTTTTTTTTTTTTTTTAAATTGTCACTCTCTTATTGTTTATAGCGCAAAATCTAAAAACAAAAAGTTCCAGAATAATGTCTGGTCAGCAAGTTGCTAGAGAAAAAAAACATCTGTATGTGATGCACCTGAAAAGGCTAAGTTCAAAGTGGATCTTAGGCTGAGGATAAGGCAAAAAAATGGTCAGGCAGGCTGGCTGAGATCTAGACACGAGGCTCAAAGTCGGGATCCAGGAGAATAGTCGAGAGGCAGGCAAAGGTCAACACACGAATGGGCAGCAAGGTCCAAAATTGGCAGGCAGAAGAACGGTCAGGAAACAGGCAAGAGTCACGGTGTAAATCCAGCATATCACACAGAGGCAGCTCCCACAGGAACTAACCAAATCAATGGGCCCAGAGTACAGGAAGTGTCTGGTATTTAAAGCCTGAGATAATTGCAGATTTTCTACAGCTGGTTGGCAGGTGGAGTTAAAGTGTCCATAAGGAGAGTTGCACAGTACAGTAAAAAAACCTGCAGCAGAAACCAAGTCCTTCCAAAGGTTGAATGGCTAGGTCTGTGCACTTCTGCCCTAGAGATCTGGATTCAAACCCTGAACCGGAGCTGATCTGACAGGTACGTGAAAGAGCCCCCCCCCCAAATAAACCAGGGGCCTAGTGGGGTTTAGAAAATGAGGCTGCATAGAAGGCTCGTATTAGAGTGGGGGCATGTAAATCCTTTGCAGGAACCCAAGAGCGTTCGGTAATAGGATATCCTCTCCAGTGGACAAGGTCGTGAAGACTATGACCCTTTCTTTTAGAATCGAGGATTTTAGACACCTCCTACTCGTATTGTCCAACAATGAGAAGGGGAGGTGGTGGCCGGACCACCCAGGAGTAGCGGTAGAATATGGCCTTCTTGAGGAGGGAAGTGGTGTATTCGAAGAGAGGCAGTTAACTGTAAATGATATGTTACTGGTCCAATTCGAGAAAGTACTCTGTAGGGACCAAGAAACAAGGGCCCAATTTGGCCGATAGTTGTTTAAGTCAACTATTTCTAGTAGATAGCCAGACTCTGTCTCCTACAGTGTACGGATGTAAGTAACATCTTTGTCTATTGGCATGAACTTTAGATTTCCCAGAAGCTTTCTGTAACAGGGCATGGATCTTCCTCCAGTGTAGCAACAAATCCTTCACGCGTGGTCTGCTTCAGGCACTCCAGAAGATGGTTGCGGCAGGGGAAAAGATCAAGGGTGATAGCCAAATGCTGCATAGAATGGAGTAGTATGCAGTGCATTGTGCCAATGAGAATTGAGGGAAAATTCTGCTAAAGGCAAAAGCTCGGCCAATTAGACTCTTCATATGCTCAGTTTGTCCATCAGTTTGTGGGTGGTGTGAAGTACAGTAACTCCCAAACTTTTGCAAAAGGATCTCAAAAATTGGGATACGTACTAGGAACCAAGGTCCGAGACTATGCTGATAGGTACCCCGGAAGAATGCAGAGAGAATTGGAGTAGAAGGTAGTCCTGACAGTGGTACAAAGTTAGACATTTTAGAAAAACGATCCACTATGACCCATATTGCAGTCATACCATCAGGTTTAGGAAGATCTATAATAAAATCCATAGTAATAAGGGTCCAGGGCTGCCGAGGTGTGCTAAGTGGCTGAAGTAATGCAGGGTGTAATGTGTGAGGTACTTCATTGGTGGCACAAGTTGGACAGGCAGTTACATAGTCTATTGTATCCTTTTTTCATTCCTGGCCACCAGACATGACATTGCAAGGACTTGAGGGTGATAGTAATGCCTGGATGCCCTGAAAGTACTCCATTGTGCGCCCAGAGAAGAAATGCTTTCCTTAGTCCCGGGGCCACAAACAGATGACCTGGAGGTACCTTCTTGAATTGAGGTAAACAGGTTTGAGCTGCTTGTAACTGTTGTAGTAGAGCAGTGGAGATCTGTGCTATAATCTTGTGTGGGGAATTATGTACTGCTCAGTGAGCTGGACAAGATCAGAGGATAAAAACTGACAGGAAAGAGCATCAGCTTTCCTGTTCTTGTGTCCTGGATCATATGACAAAATAAAATTGAAACGAGAAAAGAAAAGGGCCCACCGGGCCTGACGTGAATTCAGATGTTTGGCAGACTGAAGATACATACAATTTTTGTGGTCCATCAGAATCATAAAAGGTTTTAGGGTCCCTTCCGAGAGATGTCTCCACCCAGACAGTGCCAGTTTAATTGCCAGAAGCTAACGGTTGCCCACGTCATCATTTATTTCTGCAGGAGAAAATCTTTTCCCAAAAAAATGTGACTGAGTGAATCTTGCCAGATCTTGGTTGTCTTTGAGATAACACAGTCCCAGCTCCCACTTCAGAGGCATCTACTTCAACGATATACTGAAGATCTGGGTTGGAATGCTGGAGAACTGGAGCCATGTTAAATATTTCCTTTAATTTCTGGAAAGCAGATACTGCTTCTGAGGACCACACCTTACAGTTTGCCCCTTTCTTGGTCATAGCTGTAAGGGGAGGAAGCAATGGTGGGAAACCCTTTTATGAAGTGTCTGTAATAATTGGTGAACCCCAGGAAACTTTGGATCCCTTTTAGTGTGTTTGGTTGGGGCCACTGGAGAACAGAAATCAGTTTTTGTGGATCCATTTGGAAACCTTCAGGACTTATGATATACCCCAAAAACTGTATCTGACTTTGATGAAAAGCACACTTGTCTAACTTGGCATAAAGGTGGTTTTCATGGAAGCACTGCAATAACTGCTTCACGTGAAACACATGTTTCGGGTAAGATTTTGAAAAGATTAATATTTCATCTAGGTATAATATGACAAATGTGTTCCTAAAGTCTTGGAACAGTTCGTTCATGAAACGTTGGAAAACAGCAGGGGCATTGCAGAGACCAAAAGGCATAACTAGATATTCATAATGCCCATACTGAATATTAAAAGCGATCTTCCACTCCTCACCTTCCTTTATTTGAATCAAGTTATATGCCCCCCCGGAAGTCCAGTTTTGTAAAAATAGTAGCTCCTTTTAAAACTTCAAACAACTCCAGATTGAGAGGCAAAGGGTAAGAGTCTTTTACAGTAATTTGGTTCAGTCCTCGATAGACAAAGCATGGCCTAAGACCTCCATCTTTCTTTTTAATAAAGAAGAATCCTGCCACTACAGGTGATGAGGAAGGGTGGATAAAACCTCTCTTTAAACTGTCCTGTATGTATTCCTCCAAAGACTTCTACCCTGGCTGGGACAGAGGATAAGTCTTTCCTCTGGGAAGAGGTGCTCCAGAAATCAGGTTGATTGTACAGTCAAAGGTACGTTGTGGTGGTAGGACTTCTGCTTTCTGTTTGCAGAATACTTCCGTGAAATGTGAGTATCCATGTGGCAGAGTAGGTGGTGCCTCCACAGTAGCCAAGATACCCAAGTTTAGTCTCTGGGGGTGATGGATGCAGTTCAATAGACAGGATTACCCCCAGGATGTTAATTCTCCATTTGACTAGTCAAAAGATGGGTTGTGTTGTAGCAACCTGTGGTAACCCAGTATCACGGGCAGGTAGGGAGATTCAATTATAGATAAAGTTAACTTCTCCTTATGCAGGGCTTTGATTCAAAGGGTAACAGGTGTTGTCTCAAATTCGTATGGGCTTGGAGACTAATGGAATGTTGTGCTTCTTAGCAAAACCATAATCCATGAATACGACGGGAGCCCCTGAATCCACAAAGGCCTCACAGTGCACTAGGGGCGATATTTCATGGATTATGGCAGGTAATGCTATCTTTAAATTGGAGGAATATTTTACAAGGTCCAACCCAGCTCTTTCGACATGGGTTAGACCTCCCTATTACTGAATGGGAAGGACAGGAGGATAATATGTGTCCCTTTAAACAACAATATAAACATAGACCCAAAGAATGCCTTCTCTCTTTTGGCTTCTGACAAATGGAAATGATTAACCTCCATGGTCTTTATAGGAAGTGCAGGCTCAACAGAAGTGTCAGGTTTAGGCTTAGGTGGTATTTGGAACTGGGGAGCTAAACGGTACACTGGGTATGGCCCCTTATGACTCCTTTCCTTCTCCTGACGCCTTTCATGAAAACGAACATCCAAGCAGACACATAACTCAATAAAATTTTCAAGATCATCTGGGAGATCCTTATAAATCAGTTCATCTTTAATGCGATCTGCAAGTCCTTTGAGGAAGGTTGCACACAGGGCACTGGCATCCCAGTTTGTCTCTGCAGCCAATGTGTGAAATTCTTTAGCGTACTGTGCCACAGTTTTTGTGCCCTGCTGTAAGTCCAAAAGAGAGAATTCAGTGGCCGAGACCCTGCGCCAGTTGATCAAAGATAGTCCAGAGGGAGGACAGGAACTTCTCAGCATCTTGCAGCAATAGATCATTGTGTTCAAGGTATGGGGTGACCCATGCCAGGGCCTTGCCCTTTAGTAAGGATATCACAAAGGTTACTTTCATGGTAGAAGTGCTAAATGCCTCAGGGTTGTTACGAGAGTGTAACTGACTCATAATTAAAAAAACCTCTGCAATTTTTAGTATAAACCCCACATTTTTCAGGTAAGGGGATTTTGAGAGGCACAAATGGCACCGTCGGGACAGGTACTGTAATGAGTGGAGGGCTTGCCTGCAGCAAGGATTTCATCATATTGGTGAGCTCATCCAGCTTAGAGTCCAAGGAAGACAGATGCCCCTTATGGGTACCAAGCAATTGTCCTTGGTGGTTAATAGCCTTCCCCAACTCAGCAGGGCCCACTGTCATAATGACCCGTTGATTATATGATGCACCTGAAAAGACTGAGTTCAAAGTGGATTTTAGGCTGAGGATAAGGCGAAGATGTGGTCAGGCAGGTCGGCTGAGATCTACACACGAGGTTCAAAGTCGGGATCCGGGAGAGTAGTCGAAATGCAGGCAGAGGTCAACACACGAATGGGCAGCAAGGTCCAAAATTGGCAGGCAGAAGAACGGTCAGGAAACAGGCAAGAGTCACGTTGTAAATCTAGCATATCACACAGAGGCAGCTCCCACAGGAACTAACCCAATCAATGGGCCCAAAGCACAGGAAATGTCCGGTATTTAAAGCCTGAGATAATTGCAGATTTTCTACAGCTGGTTGGCAGGTGTCGCTAAAGTGTCCATAAGGAGAGTTGCACAGTACAGTACAAAAAACCTGTGTTTGACACCAGAGCTGATCCAACAGGTACGTGGAGGTGACTCATCCAAGCCACCTCTTCAGTTCTAATGAATGCCAAAAGCATACTCCAGCATTTATATCCCCATGGGTAACACAGATACCCTAACTCAAGTAACATGGGATGCGTCAAGGTAGATGTTGATTGTCCAAAAATGGGATGGGAGGTTCACAAGTTGTCAAACCATCCTGTTCCATTTTATTTTTTGATTTTGGATAGGACAGAGAGTGGTTAAAACCCCTGTCAGGGTTGTAATATTCTCTTTGTGCCAACTTGAGAGATGGCTTTCTCTATTTTTCCTTGTTGGTCCCTGTTTTCAAAGTAAAAGCAATCCAAACTTGTCTAAGAGAAAATTCCCCTCACTTTTGAGAGACTTCCTCTGCTACTTCTTGCCGCATCTATAGGACAGAAAACATACCAAATCTGTCCAATAGGACACCCTTAAAATATATAGTTTTTACTTAAAGAAGCTCATTATTATTTTCAATTGGGAGCACAATACAAGAATGGACAATAGAGTAAATAGAATCAAATGTGCCATCTCGTCACTAAACACTAGTAGTAGTCACAGTGAAATTTTTAATTTCTGTCAGTGTATATTGATCATCTGCCAAAGACTCTTGATGGGCTAATCTGTCTGAATTAGATTTGCCAAATGTTCAGTAAAGCTTGTTCAAAATTCTGTGATTCCAAACTTAGAGTTGAATTCAATTGAAGTCCGTGAGGGTGAATCTTGTTAAATTCTGGTAATTTTCAGGGTTGATAGGTTAAACTACTGAAAGGCATTGGAAGATGAGCATTGCCATGAGGGACATGTACCAATGAAAAAAGAAAAATGTAAAACATATTGTAGAGCTCAGAGAGTTTTTTTTTTCATGTAGCTTTGAGGACAACATTCAAAACAAACAAATCTTTAAAGTGGTACTAAACACAGGACCCTGCATTCACTATATCTGGTCTACCATAGTACACAGCATATGAAAATGCAATTTTATTTAGTAAATATAAATACCTTTTCTCATTAGCAGTATTTAGTAGTCTTGCGACTTCTATCAGTGTCTGGTTAAAGCTTATAGGAATTTTCATTCTACCCTGACTGTTCTGTGATGCTGCAGGACCAGCTCTGTCTGGACAGTGCTGATTGGCCCTGTGCTGATCACATGCAGCTTCCCAATGAAAAAAATAAAAAGAACTCTCTAGCAATAAAAGCCAAACTGAGCATATGTAGAGTGACTCCAGTCTTATCAGGAGATGGACTGGGGATAGTGGAAGAAGGGGAGGATCAGAGAAGATAGGATGAAACAGCCTTTTTGAGCAATGCAGAGAGTTAAACCCTTAGGTTCCACAGTGAGTATAACATGCATGCTTTACTGCATATACAGACTGATTTTACTGTTGTGGGGTCTAAGCACAAACCAGTATTCATCAGCGCTCCTGATGGTCGAAATGGGTTTTGCTGAGTGTTACTACCAGGTAACGGTCCTCAGGATCACCCCAGCAGGAGGTGAGAAATCTGGGGTCCAGTAGCTGATATAGCAGGTGGGAGTCAAGCAGAAGCATAGTTGAGAAACAAGCCACAGGTTGGTAACAAGTTGTTTGCAGGTCGGGATAAAGTGGAAATGTAGTTGAGGAACAAGCTAAAGGTCAGTAACGAGTGGTAGTAAAGATAAGGACAGCAGCAGACCAGAGCGAGATATTGGCTGGAGAAGAGTAAATTAATCTGGCAAAAAGGAGTGAAAAGACAAGTCTTAAATGGAAGTACATGGGAGGAGCAAAAAGTTCAAGGTTCGCCAGAAAAAAGGTTCAAGGCAAGATTGTCCAAGGAATTGTCCTGGTACTGATACCAACTTTTTAAAGGGAAACCTTTCAGCAAAAAAATATATAAATCCAAAAACTGACAGTGTTACTAACCTGCGTTCATATTTTAAGTTAGGTTAAATACCTTGTTAGTGCTCCGCTCAGAGTCTCTGGAAGCCCTGGGTACACAACAGTCAAAAAAGCCAGCAACGCGACAGGTTGGAATTCAATCTACAATGTTGGGATAAAAAAAACAGGAATAAAACAGTTGATGCATTTCAGAATATGCAGGCCTTAGTCATAATCATTTATGACCATTATGATTAAGGCCTGCATAGGCTGAAACATGTCAACTGTTTTGTTTCTGATTTTTTTTAACCCCAGTATTGTTTTCAATAAAGAAGATTGGATTCTAACCTGTCGAGCTTCTGGCTCTTTTGGCTGTTGTAATAAATATACACCCTAAAAGTATCACCCTTACAGAAAAGCTCATTATTTTAAAGTTTCATTTTTCTGCAAGTTTGCTATAGAAATAAAAGTAGGTGAAAGTGACATCATCTCAACCACAAATGAAAATAACAACAAAATGCTGTTATTATAATAAAAAATAATAATAAAAAATGCTAGAAAATAGAATTAAATACAGTTTTCTAACTGAAGTGCATAGGAAAGAAAGAAAGGACGCGCAAACAACTGGTGCTTTACCTCCACATGTGGTGGACTCATTCAATGCAATCAATGCTCTTCATGTCTGTGAGTATAATTTTGGCTTTTTAACCACTTAAGCCCCGGAGGATTTGGCTGCTCAAAGACCAGGGCCTATTTTGCGATTCAGCACTGCGTGACTTTAACGGACAATTGCGCATTGGTATTTGGTATTAAATAAAAAGAATAGTAGCGCAAAAAGTCACTGGATGTGGCTTTTAAAATGTAAAACAATAAAATCATACATAAAAAGGGTGTTACTGAAAACACTCTCATAAGGGTATAAAAGTCCTTTAAAGTCCATAGACCGTCCAGGAATGAGTGATGTTACTACTGGATCACCTTCTTTGTCCACCACCAAGTGTCACACCAAGGGGTCAGCAGAAATGGCAACTCACCAGATAAAGTGGCTCAGGTGTTCTCACACTAGAGCAAAATGAGCAGATATCCAAGATACAGATGATGGGTGTAGACAAACGACCTGGATATGTCACCGCTGCACACACTTAATCAGACCTCCTTTTCACAAATGTCCCTCAGCATAGTGATCACATGCAAGGCAAAATAACCCCAATAGTGAAGTATTGTAAAACTCAGCTTTATTGAAAGATAGATTGCACTTACATTTGTAGGAAAAAATCAGGCTTCTAAGTAGTAACAAAAGCGGCCAGGAAAGGATCCACACTCGTACAATCACCCGGGTTGACTCCACGCCAACCCCGATACTTCCGGGTGGGTTCTCTTCCGTGCCACGTGATGTCGGATGCGTCGTCTGGTCACGCCCCGACGCGTTTCGTCATTTCCGACTTCAACTGGGGGCGTGACCAGACGTCGCCATCCACCATCTAAATACCTCCGCTGGAACGCACCGCGACCAATCAGCACAGCGGTGGAACGGCCGGAAGATAACCAGCACTCACAGCGGCGGAAGTAAACAAACACATCGCACTTCCGGGTATCCTCTGCATGGGGACAACCATCAAGGCACCGCTAGAGAATAAAACAGCGCCAGCAATGTTCAACCTATCATACAGAGGACACAGAGATGCTCATATATAAATCAAGCTAGATAGTGACAATAAGCACAATTGAAGCATTAATCTAAGGGTCTCCCCTGTGCCGATCTTAAGTCTGCAGTGCATTGCCAGCCGCATAACACACATAGTGCAATATCAGCAATTGAGCACATAACAAATAACATAAAAAAATGCATAAAACGAATCAGTATATGTTTATATGGAATGATCCATATTACAAAAACCCACATATACAAAAATATAGAAATAACACCCTAATATAAAAAATATTACTACAAAGTCACACCCATATAAAATTGTAGTGAAGCTAAATGAAAAATCACTAACACCAAACATTGGTGATAATGAAGATGTTCCACAACCCAATAGTAAACTGGGGCCCACACACATAGAGAGTGATCCCAGAAAATAGTAAAAAGAATGAAAGAAAAGGATCTAGACAAAAAGTCTCACGAATCACTAATATAGCAATTCAGATCCAATTCTATATTTAACCCCATCGGGGCGAGGGCCTGGGTGAGAAAAATCCATTTAGTCTCACGCTTGGACAATTCCCTCACCCAATTCGCACCCCGCCACGACGGGGTAACACGCTCAATCCCCCAAAAGTGAAGACTCCTTGGGTCCCTCTGATGAAACTTTCGGAAATGAGCGGACACATTGTGTTCTCGCAAACCTTTCAAGATATTGGTGATGTGCTCACCTATTCTCACCTTTAAGGCCCGCTTGGTGCGGCCTATGTACACCAGCTTACAGGGGCACATCAATCCATAGACCACATGTGTGGTGTCACATGTGATCAAGCTTTTTATCTTGAACGTTTTGTCAATTGCGGGAACTGTGAAGGATTCTCTTCTCCTGAAGTTGGTAGGTGTAAAAGAGCAGGCCCTACATCTGCCACAGGTGAAGAAACCCTTCATGTCTGGGAAAAAAGAGACATTCGGGGGGTCTAGTACCTTCTTGACGATCTGATCACCAAAATTCGGGGATCGTCGATAAATAAATGAAGGTTTAGCAGGAAGAACTGGACCTAAAGTTCTATCCATTTGTAAGATGGGCCAATGCTGTCTAAAGATCTCCTCTAGCTTTTTATAGTCATTGGAGAAATCTGACAGAAAGCTCCATTGTTTGGGATCATCATTAGCATTTACAGGTTTCACTGAAGGCTGTAGAGGTCTGGGAGCATTCTTGATTTTAATAATCTCCCTATCCAGACAAGATTCATCATAACCCTTGGCAATGAACCTGTCCTTCAAGACCTCTGCTTGCTCCATATAGTCAGTGACAGAGGTACAGTTACGCCTGACACGGACAAATTGGCCTCTCGGAATATTCCTGAGCCAGTTCGGATGGTGTCCGCTCTGGATCGCCAAATAACTGTTCCTGTCCGTGGTCTTGAAAAAAACTTTAGTAGTGAGTCTCTCATCCTCTCTCTTGATTATTACATCTAAAAAGTTAATTTCGTTCAGACTATAATGGAAATCTAACTTGATATTGTTTTGATTGGAATTAAGGTGTTCCGTAAAACCAATCAGACCTTCCTCTGATCCCTGCCAGATGAAGACAATATCATCTATGAAGCGCCTGTACAGTAATAGCTCCTGCCGATGTTGATTGAAAACAAACTTGTCCTCCCACTCCGACATGAACAAGTTTGCCAGGCTCGGAGCGAACTTGGCGCCCATAGCAACACCTGTTTTTTGGCTGAAGAAGTTGCTCTGATGCCAAAAATAATTATGGCTCAGACAAAAATCTAAAGCCCTGCCAATGAACACTTTTTGTTCCCTAGGCAAATCATCCCTTTGACTGAGTGCCCAGTTAAGGGATAACAGGGCATCCTCGTGCTGGATGATGGTGTACAGGGACGACACGTCGGCCGTGACGAGAAAGACCGACGAGTCCTCCCCCAGCACAACACCATCCAGCACGAGGAGAAGATCAGCAGTGTCCTTCAAAAAGGCCTTTGTCTTGACCACACTCTTTTGTAGGAACTGGTCCAAATATTGGCCCAAACGTGCACTCACCGAACCAATCCCATTGACAATTGGGCGTGGAGGTGGGTTGGTTGCGTCCTTGTGGACTTTGGGAAGCGTATACAGGATAGGGATGCGGCAAGCACTGGGTATTAAATAATTACGTTCTTTCTTAGTTAGAACGCCATCCCTAAAGCCTGATTCTACCAGACGTTTTAAGTCTGCCACAAAATCGTTCGTGGGATCTCGAGATAATCTAGTATAAGTGGAGGTGTCACTCAACATGGTTTTAATTTGGTCATGGTAAAAACATTTATCCATGACTACCACTCCACCACCCTTATCGGCAGGGCGGATGATGATCTCTTTACGAGATTCCAATGAATCAAGGCCTTCATGTATATGCTTGTACTTCTTGCTGACCTCATACCCAGGTTCCAAGGATTGTAGATCACGCAGAACTAAACTCTTAAATACTTCCACATAGTGGTTGTTACTGACCGGTGGATTAAAAGTAGATTTATTGCGCAATCCACTATTGATCATCCCTCCACTACTCCTATTACTGATAGATGTAATGGGATTGTTTAAAAAGTGTTTCTTTAGATTCACTTTTCTTATATATTTATGTATGTCAATATAAGTGTTGAACTTATTGACAGGTCTTTTGGGGGCACATTTAAGCCCTTGGTCCAGAATGTGGAGTTCACTTTTTGTTAAACTTACACTGCTTATGTTAAATATTCCCTCGTTTACCAGTCTCTCCTTCTTTTTTTGGAACTGTATCCTTCTTCCGGCCCGTACTCCTCTTCGGGATTTGATTTATATATGAGCATCTCTGTGTCCTCTGTATGATAGGTTGAACATTGCTGGCGCTGTTTTATTCTCTAGCGGTGCCTTGATGGTTGTCCCCATGCAGAGGATACCCGGAAGTGCGATGTGTTTGTTTACTTCCGCCGCTGTGAGTGCTGGTTATCTTCCGGCCGTTCCACCGCTGTGCTGATTGGTCGCGGTGCGTTCCAGCGGAGGTATTTAGATGGTGGATGGCGACGTCTGGTCACGCCCCCAGTTGAAGTCGGAAATGACGAAACGCGTCGGGGCGTGACCAGACGACGCATCCGACATCACGTGGCACGGAAGAGAACCCACCCGGAAGTATCGGGGTTGGCGTGGAGTCAACCCGGGTGATTGTACGAGTGTGGATCCTTTCCTGGCCGCTTTTGTTACTACTTAGAAGCCTGATTTTTTCCTACAAATGTAAGTGCAATCTATCTTTCAATAAAGCTGAGTTTTACAATACTTCACTATTGGGGTTATTTTGCCTTGCATGTGATCACTATGCTGAGGGACATTTGTGAAAAGGAGGTCTGATTAAGTGTGTGCAGCGGTGACATATCCAGGTCGTTTGTCTACACCCATCATCTGTATCTTGGATATCTGCTCATTTTGCTCTAGTGTGAGAACACCTGAGCCACTTTATCTGGTGAGTTGCCATTTCTGCTGACCCCTTGGTGTGACACTTAGTGGTGGACAAAGAAGGTGATCCAGTAGTAACATCACTCATTCCTGGACGGTCTATGGACTTTAAAGGACTTTTATACCCTTATGAGAGTGTTTTCAGTAACACCCTTTTTATGTATGATTTTATTGTTTTACATTTTAAAAGCCACATCCAGTGACTTTTTGCGCTACTATTCTTTTTATTTATGTTTTCCAATATATATCGTTATTTGGTGAAGTAGCAGCAGTTTTGTAGTTTTAGCAGTTAATGAACTGACTCCTCCAACAAGCGCAGAGATATCCTGTTTGACGAATTTGTGTCCAGATATATACTTTATTGGTCTTTTTTACTCACTTTGCAGCTATGGAGGCAATCAAATTTCTAAGTACTAGAACTTTGGATGTTAAAAGTATTTTTTCTGTTAACAATACTTTACCCCCAGTGGATGAGGATATCAGTGTAACACTGAAGACACTATCTCTCACTTTGGAAAAACAAGTGAGAGCATGGTGGGATATCACCACCCTGGAGGCTTATATAGCAGAGGGGATCATTAGTCGGGGTCTCCGATGGGATGTAGCACCACAAGATGGTCTAAACGATGACCTCTCTGTGACAGAGTGGTATGACTTTTTCCATCGAGTGGGGCTCGACCTACAGTCTTTGGTTTTGAAAAGAAAGAAAAGGAAAATGGACCTTTTGAATAAAAAGATCCAGGATCTACAAGCTAAAATAGAAACCAAAAGTGATTCCCCTGAGGTGAGAGAATTTAGTAATAACACCAAATCTAAATTAGATAAAATAGATAAAGAAACACACCTCAAAAAGGTTAAAAAGTTCACCAGGGACAGACAGGACTTTAATAATGGTCAGGTTTTTTGCTGGCAAGCAACGTTACCAGGACCCATTCCTGTAGAAGCCCCGGCAAGAGAGGAACCTATGGAGGCTGTGAGTAATGGAGCTGTTGGCGGTCAAGGACCTGCTCCCTCAAACCAGACCCCAGTGGTGCGCCCTAGGGCAGGTGTATCACATATCCCCATTAGACCTGTGCTAGAATGGACAGGACCCCCTATTAAGGGTACTAATAGGGGAAATAAAACCAAGAGGGGTCTGTCAAGAGGGAATTTTCAGGGAGCTGGGATCCCCACCCATAACCAATACCAGGTCCTTGCCAACAGATCCAATGGAGGGACAGAGGACACTGGCCCAAAGACCCCCTCAAACCCACCCAGGCAGCCTTTTTTGGGGCGGGGCAGGGGCAGGGGGAGGGGTCGGAATCGACCACACAAATATCCACAACCCGACAGGCAACTGTTCCGAGAAAATCCGCGCCCCGAAGAGGAGTACGGGCCGGAAGAAGGATACAGTTCCAAAAAAAGAAGGAGAGACTGGTAAACGAGGGAATATTTAACATAAGCAGTGTAAGTTTAACAAAAAGTGAACTCCACATTCTGGACCAAGGGCTTAAATGTGCCCCCAAAAGACCTGTCAATAAGTTCAACACTTATATTGACATACATAAATATATAAGAAAAGTGAATCTAAAGAAACACTTTTTAAACAATCCCATTACATCTATCAGTAATAGGAGTAGTGGAGGGATGATCAATAGTGGATTGCACAATAAATCTACTTTTAATCCACCGGTCAGTAACAACCACTATGTGGAAGTATTTAAGAGTTTAGTTCTGCGTGATCTACAATCCTTGGAACCTGGGTATGAGGTCAGCAAGAAGTACAAGCATATACATGAAGGCCTTGATTCATTGGAATCTCGTAAAGAGATCATCATCCGCCCTGCCGATAAGGGTGGTGGAGTGGTAGTCATGGATAAATGTTTTTACCATGACCAAATTAAAACCATGTTGAGTGACACCTCCACTTATACTAGATTATCTCGAGATCCCACGAACGATTTTGTGGCAGACTTAAAACGTCTGGTAGAATCAGGCTTTAGGGATGGCGTTCTAACTAAGAAAGAACGCAATTATTTAATACCCAGTGCTTGCCGCATCCCTATCCTGTATACGCTTCCCAAAGTCCACAAGGACGCAACCAACCCACCTCCACGCCCAATTGTCAATGGGATTGGTTCGGTGAGTGCACGTTTGGGCCAATATTTGGACCAGTTCCTACAAAAGAGTGTGGTCAAGACAAAGGCCTTTTTGAAGGACACTGCTGATCTTCTCCTCGTGCTGGATGGTGTTGTGCTGGGGGAGGACTCGTCGGTCTTTCTCGTCACGGCCGACGTGTCGTCCCTGTACACCATCATCCAGCACGAGGATGCCCTGTTATCCCTTAACTGGGCACTCAGTCAAAGGGATGATTTGCCTAGGGAACAAAAAGTGTTCATTGGCAGGGCTTTAGATTTTTGTCTGAGCCATAATTATTTTTGGCATCAGAGCAACTTCTTCAGCCAAAAAACAGGTGTTGCTATGGGCGCCAAGTTCGCTCCGAGCCTGGCAAACTTGTTCATGTCGGAGTGGGAGGACAAGTTTGTTTTCAATCAACATCGGCAGGAGCTATTACTGTACAGGCGCTTCATAGATGATATTGTCTTCATCTGGCAGGGATCAGAGGAAGGTCTGATTGGTTTTACGGAACACCTTAATTCCAATCAAAACAATATCAAGTTAGATTTCCATTATAGTCTGAACGAAATTAACTTTTTAGATGTAATAATCAAGAGAGAGGGTGAGAGACTCACTACTAAAGTTTTTTTCAAGACCACGGACAGGAACAGTTATTTGGCGATCCAGAGCGGACACCATCCGAACTGGCTCAGGAATATTCCGAGAGGCCAATTTGTCCGTGTCAGGCGTAACTGTACCTCTGTCACTGACTATATGGAGCAAGCAGAGGTCTTGAAGGACAGGTTCATTGCCAAGGGTTATGATGAATCTTGTCTGGATAGGGAGATTATTAAAATCAAGAATGCTCCCAGACCTCTACAGCCTTCAGTGAAACCTGTAAATGCTAATGATGATCCCAAACAATGGAGCTTTCTGTCAGATTTCTCCAATGACTATAAAAAGCTAGAGGAGATCTTTAGACAGCATTGGCCCATCTTACAAATGGATAGAACTTTAGGTCCAGTTCTTCCTGCTAAACCTTCATTTATTTATCGACGATCCCCGAATTTTGGTGATCAGATCGTCAAGAAGGTACTAGACCCCCCGAATGTCTCTTTTTTCCCAGACATGAAGGGTTTCTTCACCTGTGGCAGATGTAGGGCCTGCTCTTTTACACCTACCAACTTCAGGAGAAGAGAATCCTTCACAGTTCCCGCAATTGACAAAACGTTCAAGATAAAAAGCTTGATCACATGTGACACCACACATGTGGTCTATGGATTGATGTGCCCCTGTAAGCTGGTGTACATAGGCCGCACCAAGCGGGCCTTAAAGGTGAGAATAGGTGAGCACATCACCAATATCTTGAAAGGTTTGCGAGAACACAATGTGTCCGCTCATTTCCGAAAGTTTCATCAGAGGGACCCAAGGAGTCTTCACTTTTGGGGGATTGAGCGTGTTACCCCGTCGTGGCGGGGTGCGAATTGGGTGAGGGAATTGTCCAAGCGTGAGACTAAATGGATTTTTCTCACCCAGGCCCTCGCCCCGATGGGGTTAAATATAGAATTGGATCTGAATTGCTATATTAGTGATTCGTGAGACTTTTTGTCTAGATCCTTTTCTTTCATTCTTTTTACTATTTTCTGGGATCACTCTCTATGTGTGTGGGCCCCAGTTTACTATTGGGTTGTGGAACATCTTCATTATCACCAATGTTTGGTGTTAGTGATTTTTCATTTAGCTTCACTACAATTTTATATGGGTGTGACTTTGTAGTAATATTTTTTATATTAGGGTGTTATTTCTATATTTTTGTATATGTGGGTTTTTGTAATATGGATCATTCCATATAAACATATACTGATTCGTTTTATGCATTTTTTTATGTTATTTGTTATGTGCTCAATTGCTGATATTGCACTATGTGTGTTATGCGGCTGGCAATGCACTGCAGACTTAAGATCGGCACAGGGGAGACCCTTAGATTAATGCTTCAATTGTGCTTATTGTCACTATCTAGCTTGATTTATATATGAGCATCTCTGTGTCCTCTGTATGATAGGTTGAACATTGCTGGCGCTGTTTTATTCTCTAGCGGTGCCTTGATGGTTGTCCCCATGCAGAGGATACCCGGAAGTGCGATGTGTTTGTTTACTTCCGCCGCTGTGAGTGCTGGTTATCTTCCGGCCGTTCCACCGCTGTGCTGATTGGTCGCGGTGCGTTCCAGCGGAGGTATTTAGATGGTGGATGGCGACGTCTGGTCACGCCCCCAGTTGAAGTCGGAAATGACGAAACGCGTCGGGGCGTGACCAGACGACGCATCCGACATCACGTGGCACGGAAGAGAACCCACCCGGAAGTATCGGGGTTGGCGTGGAGTCAACCCGGGTGATTGTACGAGTGTGGATCCTTTCCTGGCCGCTTTTGTTACTACTTAGAAGCCTGATTTTTTCCTACAAATGTAAGTGCAATCTATCTTTCAATAAAGCTGAGTTTTACAATACTTCACTATTGGGGTTATTTTGCCTTGCATGTGATCACTATGCTGAGGGACATTTGTGAAAAGGAGGTCTGATTAAGTGTGTGCAGCGGTGACATATCCAGGTCGTTTGTCTACACCCATCATCTGTATCTTGGATATCTGCTCATTTTGCTCTAGTGTGAGAACACCTGAGCCACTTTATCTGGTGAGTTGCCATTTCTGCTGACCCCTTGGTGTGACACTTGGTGGTGGACAAAGAAGGTGATCCAGTAGTAACATCACTCATTCCTGGACGGTCTATGGACTTTAAAGGACTTTTATACCCTTATGAGAGTGTTTTCAGTAACACCCTTTTTATGTATGATTTTATTGTTTTACATTTTAAAAGCCACATCCAGTGACTTTTTGCGCTACTATTCTTTTTATTTATGTTTTCCAATATATATCGTTATTTGGTGAAGTAGCAGCAGTTTTGTAGTTTTAGCAGTTAATGAACTGACTCCTCCAACAAGCGCAGAGATATCCTGTTTGACGAATTTGTGTCCAGATATATACTTTATTGGTATTTGGTATTAGATCACCTGTGCGATTTTTACTTTTTGCACTATAAACAAAAAAAGAGCGACAATTTTGAAAAAATAACAATATTTTTCAAATTTTTTTATATGAAATTCCCCAAAAAATGTAAAAATCTAAATTTTTTAACATTTTAGGCCAATTTGTTTTCTGCTACATATGTTTGGTAAAAAAAAATCGCAATAAGCGTATTTTGATTGGTTTGCGCAAAAGTTATTGCGTCTACTAACTACGGGAAAGATTTATGTTATTTTTATTATTATTTTTTTTTACTAGTAATGGCGGCGATCTGCGTTTTTTTTTGCGGGACTGCGACATTGCAGCGGACAGATCGGACCCCTGACTGACATTTTTGTTTGACACTTTTGGGGGTACCAGTGACATTGCTACAGTAATCAGTGCTATAAATATGCACTGTTACTGTAAAAATGACACTGGCAGGGAAGGGGTTAACTTTATTGGTGATCAGTGGGTTAATTGTATCCCTAGGGGCGTGATTCTAACTGTGGGGGGTGTGGCTAGTGATGTAACCACAGAGACATACGATCCTACATAGTGCTGTTACACCAGGGAGAATGACAGGCGGCTTTGTTTACATTAGCCGCCTGCTTTTCTCCCTCTACAGCGGGAGATCGCGAGTGACCGGCGGACATCGGAGCCACCGGTCACTCGCGCGGGGATGTTAGTGAACGAGTGGGGGTGGTAGCGCCCCTCCGGCTGTGTGCGCTCGCCCCCTAGGGGCTCGTGGGCGAGCAACATAGCCCTACGTCGTTTTGCCTGTAGGGGGCTGACTGCCGCAGTAAATAGTCGTGCGGCGGTCGGCAAGCGGTTAATAAAAAGTTTTAAAAGGTGTCAAAGGGTAATGCACCAGGTGTTTGCGCCTCCTTCCTTTCTTTCCTATGCACTTCTGATTGGAGTTTCCTGCCTGAGGAGAGCAGCATGCCTGTTATTCCCATTGGATTGAGCGCTTGGGTGTGAACGTTTTGGATATCACAGTTTTCTAACTGACCCTAATCTTTCCCATATGCAGTTTTTCAACTTTACCAATGCTTTTCCTATACCAGCTTCAAATTCACTGACACGTTGGCTGCCCTGTGCCCCACCCTGCTTTTATAGTGAGGGGGCTGCCTTTTCAAAAAACCCTCCTATTGGTCCTGCTAACTCTGCTGGCCATCATTTAACCACTTTACCACCGGAGGATTTTGCTGTCTTACGTCCAGGCCACTTTTTGCGATTTGGCGCTGTGCGACTTTAACTGACAATTGCGCGGTCGTGCAACGCCGTACCCAAACAATATTTACGTCCTTTTTTTACCACAAATAGAGATTTCTTTTGCTGGTATTTGATCACCTGTGCGATTTTTACTTTTTGCGCTATAAACAAAAAAAGAGCGTTTATTTTGAAAAAATAACAATATTTTTAACATTTTTTATATGAAATTCCTCCCAAAAAATATGTAAAAATCAAATTTTTTTAAACATTTTAGGCCAATTTGTTTTCTGCTACCTATGTTTGGTAAAAAAAAATCACAATAAGCATATTTTGATTGGTTTGCGCAAAAGTTATTGCGTTTACTAAGGGAAAGATTTCTGTCATTTTTGGTGTTTTTTTTTTAACGAGTAATGGCGGTGATCTGCGATTTTTTTTGCGGGACTGCGACATTGCGGCGGACATATCGGACCCTTGACTGACATTTTTGACACTTTTGGGGGTACCAGTGACATTACTGCAGTAATCAGTGCTATATATATGCACTGTTACTGTAAAAATGACACTGGCAGGGAAGGGGTTAATTTTATTGGAGAGGGAGGGGTTAATGTATGCCTGGTGCTTACTAAAGTGTGGGGGGGAGGTGACTGAGTGAGCCAGGGACAGATCGGATGTTCAGCTATGCTGAACACTCCGATCTGTCACTCCCTGTCACTTAGGAGATCCGCCCGCTCTGTTTACACAGGCGGGCGGATCTCCAAACTAGATTCCCCGACGATCGGGGAAGAGCGGCGGCGATCGCTGCCGCTCCTCCCCTGGCCCGACTCCCGCTGTGAATGAAAACAGCGGGAGCGCGCCTCCGGCGGCGCGTGAGGGCCGCCTACAGGGGGAGGAGTCCAGCGACGTAGGTCTACGTCACTGGACGATAACGAGCCACTGTGCCGCAGTAGCAGCACAGTGGCCGGTGGTAAAGTGGTTAAAAGCAGTGCAATGCATTACGGTTTTAAAAAAGTATCCCTAGCAAGTCTAAACATAAATTTTCCAATACCACAGATCTCGTACACGAAGGATTCAACTTGAACCCATGGTAGTGAAAAAACATAATTTCTTTTTCCTGTGATATAGTCAAGCAGACTACTACACTGGGAACTAGCACTTTCCAGTACACATAAATATACAAAAAAATACATGTCAGAGAGGAGTTCATAACCAGGCTAAAGTGCACATTTCAAAACAGCATCACAATTTTCACCTGAAAATACAGAGATCATAAGATCTCCTATATAAACCATATAAACGTTAAGCAGGCTTTGCACAATGTATACTTAAATGGGAGCTACTACTGTGATTTGGGACAAGTGTCTTTGATGTATTTTTTTCATATATATAGATCATGAAATTGATTGGTTAAATTGCACAAAAGGATGTTGGGCAATTTTGTGATTGTTAAGCAACAAGATTTTCATCACACTATTTCAAAGTCTTGTGCTCACTTAGTTGCTTTTTCTATTTAATGTGTCCATTTAGCAAGGCCTTTGCTGCCAGGTTCAATTTGGAGCTGCTGCATGTGCTTGCTGGCTGTAGATTGTCTACATCAAAAAGAAGGAATATCAGTGGTGCATTTTCCCCCACTGTGCTTTCTACAATTGATATAGTTAGGTCTCAACTGAGCTCAGCCCCTTCTCAATCAACCACAGAAAAAAAAGATTAATAAGTCTGACAGGAGATTGGCAAGGATTTTGTCTAACCGTTGCGCCTTTCAATTGGTCTGCTTACCCATCATTTTGGTCTAAATAAAACCACCATTTCTGGATGTTCGGTAGAGTTCTTGGCCATAATTCTTTGAAATTTAAGACTACCAGGGAGGATGTAAAATCACATAGTATCAAACAGAAAAAAAGCAATTTCTGTTATATTTTCATAGATAAACTGTACAGTGATCTATATTGTTGGATAATTTTCTCCTAGGTATTTTGGCTCATTCTTTTGGAAACACAGGGAGATACATTAATAAAGCCATTCTTGTAGTCAACTGTGGCAACCCTTAAAGATAAAAAATAAAGAGAAATAAGAGAAGCATAGAAGATTTTGATAATACATTTGTTGTTGCAGAAAGCGACATCTGATAAATTACCCCCCCTGCTCCATAATTCCATACCACAGAAATATTTTCAAACTTCCTCAAAAATCTTTTTTTTTTTTTTTTAACACAATATACTCTTAAAGCCTCAGAGCTTCTGAAAAAAAGTAATTATAAACCCACTGATTAAAAATGAACATTCGTTTCAGACATTTGTGATTTGCAAAGGTTACTTAAATTTAAACTCAATCAAACCTGAATAATGTTGTGGTTTGTGGATTAAAACATTTCACATAGCTGGGGACACTCTAAGAGCAAAGTATTGTCAGGAATATTAATGATACTTCAATTGAAATGTAATTTTATTATGGCCAATGCACACTGGCTTAAAAATCGCTGTTTCTACAGGAGTGTTGTGTTCTCCCTCTAGAAGCAGCTCAATGTTTTCCTCTGTGTCCACGCACGTTAGGACGATTAGAGGCATATTTTGAGCTCAGCGTTTAGAGGCAGGAAAAAAAACCTTCTGGTTTGCATTTTTGATTGGAGCTTTCTGGCAAAAAAACCCACTAAATTCTCTGAAACTCGCCTAAACTCTGTACAAAAATGCTCTATATGAGTGTTTTTTTTTCTGCAAAGGGAACTGGGTTCTTTTAAGCCCAGTGTGCATGGGGCCTCATAGGTACTAAATGTTACTCCTGGAAAGGACCAGAAGTAGACACATTTTTGGTCCTTTCCAGTAGGGGCCACTCTTAACTCTGGCTGTAAGTGGCCCCATATGAGGGAAGAGATTTCCTGATACTCGAAAAGTCAGTTTAGAGCAGATGGCATATAATTCATACTGCCTGAGCTAGAGTTAGCCAGAGTGTATTTATATACTCCAAACTTATTCATTGAAGCCATTGATTTGAGTACCTTGAACATTAGTGGGTCATAATTTTTGTTATGAGTCTTTTTTCAAAACTATTACATCAAAACGGCCTTAGTGATAACCTTAGCACATTTGATCTACAGTATATATATTTTTGTGACACTTTTGAGGCATTATTGTTACTCCTGTTGTTGTGTCATCTAAATTAACAATAGGTTGTCCACTTTTGAGGCTTTGCAGGGTATTATGATAAAGATGTAGATTCACATTTCTATTCTAGGGTGGCTCTATGGGTATTACCCTTTTTCCAAAATGGTCAGATCATTGTGTGGTTGCTGCCTCTATTGTATATATAGAGGTAAGTCAGTACACAGCCCCGTGCCCCAGGAGGATGTCAGATTTTGACTAAATGTATTGGGTGGAGCGACGTGCTGACGTCACCGCCTTTGCGTAGGTCCCGGAAGGACGGGCTGTTGTACAGAGCCAGCCAGATTCTATCCATGCATGTTTTTAAGTGTTTTCTGTAAGTGCAACCTTAATTATTCTCAATAAAGGTTTAAAAGATTTTATACTATGGAAGTTTTATCTCTTTTGGGGTTTTATGTGACTAGGTCTCCTCAAGAGTGGCGGGTATCGTTCTTTTCAACCTAAGTCCCCTTGATTGAACAGAGGCTCAGGCTGGGTTTAAAGCCACAAGTGAAAGAGACCTTCCATGACAGGAGCTAAATACTAGCTGGTAAGCAGCCAATCTAAGAGGTAGAGGTCTTTTTTACTAGGGATCACATATCATTCGGGTGATGAATAGTGCACTTTGAGGTTGGAGGGACTTTGTTTTATCACTCTTTGGGCTTTTTTTGTCTTCATTTTAATATTTTAAGTGCAACTAACCAAGTCATCTTGTTAAGATTCTGTCCCTAAATACATTTATGGGTCCTACTTTTCATTTTACCTAGAAGAAATAATACATAATAGTAATGTGTAAGGTAGTGCTTAACTTTGAATTCCTTAATAGAACATCTTTTTTTTTTTTATTCTTTATTTAAGATTTTACAATAAGTACGCCACAAGAGTCAGGTTACATAACAGGACTCAAGTCAACTTTAAAAGAAACACAGCTACAAAAGTGGAACATCATTCTCAAACTCTAATGGACTCTCACGAGGGCATGCTAGGCGCTGTGAAACTGGAAACACAAGTAGAGAAAAGAGCGCGCAGGCTCTGGTACAAAAACTTTTTTTATTTAATGAATAAAAGATGTAAAAAATCAATGCACTCACAAACATGAGTAGAATCAGGCTTATCATCCTTTCCCTCACAATGCAGGTCCTCGGCAAAACTTTCAGTTGATGCTACAAATAGACAAGATATCCGAACCGGAGTGCAGCTGCCAACATGCTGCACACTGACAAGTCTCGTCATAGGAGACTCACCAACCGCTGAACAAGCTAGCACCGCCATCAGTGCCACATGACTCGGAGAGCCAGCATCTGTGTTCAGGTGGTTGCTAGGACAATGCATTTCAGAGGGTGTGGCCTCCTTCTTCAGGTCCTCCCAGTGTTGTTATGTGAATCCTTAAATAGTCTGAGCCAGTGCTGAGGGATGTGCCCTTCATGCACTCCCTAAGGGACACTTGTAAATAAAACAAAAAAGGTTTTTGCTCCAGAGCCTGTGCTCTTTTTTCACTACTTGTGTTTTCACAGTCTTTAGTGCCCACTGATAATGAGAGCTGCAAGGTGGTGCTAATTCAAGTGAACTAACCCTTTCTATGATGGAACACCATCTTGAACAATTTGAGACTTCTGTTTACGGATCATCCCAGGCATGAGCACAGTACGGTATATTGGGTTCAAATTGTGAAAGGGGATAGTGAGTCAAACTTTGACTAGAAAGTCCAACATGAGTGCAGGTACTATGCATTTCATTACAGTCCTAACAAACAGCATTATTAGGATACATATTTACAATTACTTGTCATGTCATGTAAACATGCTTTTTTACCATAAATCAATATCTGTCAAAGTTATTTAAGCTTTGCTTTAGACATGCTGTGCAATTAATTGACTGTTGTTTTGTTAGCATTGAATATTAAATTAATAATACTAGTAAGTCTGAGTTTTCTGATACTACTGTTGCAGGTGGGATGCCTAAAAGGAACCATGACATCAAATAGAGATCTTGCATGTGCATTTACAATTACTGGTCAAACAAAAGTACTGTTTGTATGTTCAAGTATGTAGCATGAGGGCAAGGCCAGATCAACCTCTTTGCTGGGACACATGATGCCATCTTGGAGGCCTTCAGGCTCTGTCTGGTTGGGGGTGGCCTGAGGCCTAGTAGTACAACTCTCACTTTATGCTTGCAGGATTCACACACCCAGGTACTGATTCCAGGGAATAACACTACCTTAACCCTAAACAACTTGCACAGTCCATAGGATGTTTCACACAGTTCCCTCTTATACTTAATGGTGCCCTTTAGTACAAGCCCTCAGACTTCTCATAGACCTATAGAACTATCAACATTCTTTCTTTCCCAATGTCAGTCAAAAGACAGACACCAGCTACAGTACTTCAGCTTTTGCTAGCGGCAGACTCCACAAGGGTGCACACCCCATTAATGCTTTACAGCACATTTACTCTTTATCAGAGACCACAGATACTAAATGTCCAGTAAGGTTAGCTTTTCATAAATGCTTTACTTGCATTGTTGTTTATTTACAGAATCCAATATTGTGCTATCAATAGGTGTGCAATTTTCCATAAGTGAGACTTAAGTGCTCACCATGGTCTTTTAGTTGCTCCCCTGATAATTAGTAATACAATCGGGGTTTCTTTGAATTCCAATTCCCAAATGGGGTGGTTTAAAGTGCATCTAAACCCAAAAACAAAAATGTACCATAATGCAGCTTTGTTAATCCTTAGATGTCATATTTGAACTAGTTTTCTGTTTTAGTATTCCTTTTCCTTCATTTTCACCTGGTGATTCAGTTAGTAACACAATTCCTGTCCTATGGTGTCTCCTCTATGGATGGAGGAGCAACAAGAGACATGTTTGGACAGCAGCACCTTCTGGAAAAGGTAGCTTTAGATGAACCAATAGATTTAGGTAGACGTTACAAAACTGACTAGCAAGGTTAAAGCCAAACTCCAGCTAACACTGTTTTAGCAGTTAAAGAAACCTTTTTTTTTATTTTTGGGATAAAACTTTTACATAAATGAATACAAGTTGACCATTGTAAGAAACGTGTCAGTGTTAAATGGTTTCTTAATCCCTCTAACTGCTGATTTTGCAACAAAGGTGGGTCTATTAGAGGAAGTTGAAAAATAACAGCAGGATCTTTGAAATGCTGATTTTGGGCGTTCCCCACATTTACTCCCCTCCCCCTCACCCCACCTCTCTTTCCCACCTTCCTACTGTGAACATTCTTCTTTCCTTCTTTCTCATTTACTTGTTGCAGATCATGCTCTTTATTCAGACTTGATGTTTTGATCTGCTTATTGTTTCACGGCCTGGCTCATTGATACCTACTCTAACTTGCAGGTTACAAGTTTTGTTTATTAATATGCTATTTATTCTGCTGGATGTTTTTACATTCTCGGCAGCAACATTGCAGCTGCCTAACATCTTCTTGGCAATTTACAAAAAGTACTCTTGCGCTGTGTTTTGTACCTTCAATTTTTTTCCATAAAAGTCTATTGAGAGTAAAAAATACCGGCAGGATCGACAAAGAAACAGCAAATCTGGTTTGTCAATGCTACTGAAAGACTGCATCATTAATGTTATTTTTGAATATGCCTTTAGTACTACTTTAAGGTCCCATAATAGTGGAGGACCCCCACACGAGGAAAACATTTCACACTACTCACTTATTAGACTCATCCCTTTCTCTATATATCTTTGACAAGCTGGACAGAGGCAGTCACCACAGACTCATGGCAAAGAAGGCAGAACATTAACTAACACTCAGCTATGAGTATAGGTCAGGGTTCATAATACAAAAGAGTCTAAGGCTATTTTCTATCTGCCTGCATGAAAACCTAGAAAAATCTTTTTTAGGCTTACCTTACACAGCCCTAATTTCTCAACTGATGTAAGGGATTCAAACATTGCCCATGACAAGTAGACAATGTGTAGGTGAAATGCAAGTAAAGAAAGTGCACAGAGATTTTTACAGATTACAGAGATTTACCAGCTGCTGAAAAAATCTCTAAAATGTATTAGTAGTATGTCCACATGCAAATGTTGGTTATATCAGGCAATGGATAGTCTTGACAACAGACAATCAAAACAAGAATGAGTAAATTACTTACTGTCTTTTATGTCTGGTGAGAGTGAAACTTTAATGTCAAAATACAATTGATAGAATGTTGATTTTTATTTATTTTTTTAGCAGAAAAGACTTTGCAGGTCCCTTTTGCTAAAGAAGCAAAAACTTTTCCATGTCTTCTAGCAATTGTTTTGCTAGTGTACACTGCCTGTGCTGCATGTACAATGCAGTTTACCAGCTCATACCTGGAATCTGTAAAGTGCCAAGAAAAGCGCTAAGTGTCTGGATTATGTAATTCCTGCCCTCATGCACATCAATAGTAGTGGCCAATGACTGAAGACAAATGATTGTAACCCAGAAGAAAATTGGGAGGAGATGGTTGTGACCAGATCTATAAGGGACAGCAAGGGACAGCTCTGATCTATCAGTGCTGAAGGGAAGCAAACAGGCGGTGTGTCTGCCATAATGTCTGCCACAAATGCCACAATGGGCAAGCATACTGTGCATTCCTCAAAGAACAATAGGACTACAGTTCTGCTTTAAAGGGAATGCATTCTGTTTTTTTTAATATGTTGTACTTTTTATGCTCAGTGCTACATGTTACCAATGCTAAACTATTTTTGGCAAATACATTTTCTTTTTCATTTTCATATGAATATTTGATATTTACATTTCCAGCCAGTAGGTAGAGTTAAAGATTCCAGTTTAACAGATGTTTTTAAACTGTTATGGCAAAAAAAAGAAAAATGCTCTGGCTTTATAAACAGAATAGAATGACTCAGAGGACTCTCTGCTCTGTATAGGTTCATATAATCTTTCATTTAAAGAGGGACAGTGACCTATTGATTATTTTTCCAGCTATAGGGTTATTGATTTGTGGTTGATATTCTTACCTCTATCCAAGCTTTCAATATCCCACACCAGTCATATAGTACTGACTATGGTGGCACTGCTAGAATATTGAATATAAAACTTACCACTTTGATTTTTGATATTGATACTGATATTGATATTACTATTTTCTTTATTTCCTTTACTTTTATGTTTTTCCTATATTGTGTTTCTTATAGCGTCTATTGCCTGGTTTTTGCCCATTCACTGGCCATTTTTGACTACCGTATGTTGTATATGTTTCTGGCTTCTCTGTCTTTTTGTCAACTCTGTACTGCAATACAAACTTAAATAAATATTATTTTTTTTTAAAAAAAGAGGGACAGTATAAAACAAAATAGCCCCTGCTGTGCTCTCTCTCTCTTTAGGCAATCCATAATACTCTGCATCATCAGTCTTTTGAGTACATGGTATTTTTTTTTTTATTTATTCTTTTTTTTATATAAATTATAAAGGGGAAAAATGTAGAACATCATTTTAAAAATGTATTTTAATATTGATCTAAAATTGTTTAGTTTTTTTTTAACCTTACATCCTTTATTCCCTAGAGTTCCATTTTAAAATCTTGTTTATCCCACATAAGTAAATAATTCCTTGCCTTGCTGAAACATCTATAACTCATTATTAACAATTAAGAGCACATTTATGCTTCATAAACTGTCTTACTAGTTGTGTTTTTTTTTTATTTTTATATTTTACTAATGTATATTTCCTCAAAATTAATGGATGTTCACCACATCTTATAGTCCGATTTGTACTCTTGCTTCTAGCAGATGGACAGCTAGTATATTATGCAGTTACCAGTCTGTGTTCCATTCAATCATAGTGACCCACCGTTTGTTTAGTGTGTCGCTAAGGCACGATCACTATGGGGAATAGTGTGGGTGATGCTGCATCCACTGCAGGAGTGCCTACAAGAGATGGAACTTGTCCCAGCTCCAGTAGTCACTGGAAGGAAGAGAGGAAAGATCCCTGGTGCCATACACATCCGCGGAGTCCTATGGTGATATGAGAGAGACAATTTCAGCCTGGGTCTCACCAGGCCACGCCTCAACACGTTTCTCACCGGCCCCTCAGAGTTTAGTCATGGGGATCCCCATTCATAGGTATGTCCTTCCAGAGAGAATAAAAAAAAAACTCTAAAACTCCAGCTTAGTGCTGAGTTGATTGACCCTTTCCCAAAGAAGGTGTTTCCCAGCCACTGCTGAGCAAGAAAAGGGAACTGTTGGGCTCCATACCAGTTCACTCAATGTAATAAAAATAGGTAAATACTTGTTTTGGCTTTTAAAACAGTGGTAGTGCACCGTCCAGTTTCCTATGTCCAAATTCTTCACGTTTTTCTATTTTTTCTTCTAAGCATTGTGCCATTGTTTGTATACATTTCCTTATTATCTGAATATTAATCACCTAAAATCCCAAAGTCCAAATTCTATAATTACTTTCTATTGAGAATCAGGTATAAGGCAGGCATAAGCCGCAAGCTAAAGTTTTTCTTTTTCAATTTTAAAACTTGATATTCATATAATTATGTATGGTATTTTGTATGAATGTTATGGTTATTAAACATGCTTTGTCAAACATGGAGATCTCAGTAATACATATCTGCACATACTGTACATTGTCATTTTTCCTTTGACGTGCCATTGAGCTTGGCGCATGCGGTCACTTTTGATATTTGTTATTTTAGTTAAATTTTCAGAAAAATGTTGGCATACACATTCAGCAGAGAATCTTATAGGAACAAAAGGCACAACGGCAACATTCTTTAGGTGTTCAGTGTAGTATATAGACCTCAGTATTTCTTTGACATTTAAGTTACCTTATTCACCAGCAGTGAACCACAATTTAAACATTAGTTCTAATTGGTATGACCCTAATGTCCATTTTTTCGCAGTTACGTAATCTATACATATCCATTCATTGGCTCACTACTAGGGCGCATATTTTACTAAATTATAAAATGTCTTTGCCTAATATTGACACAAAGGCAAAGTTTTTTTTAGCCCTCAAGCTTCTTAAAAAACATGAAATCATACATTTATTTATCTTACTAATTTATACAGCACCAAAAATTCTTCAGCACAGTGGATAGCTCATACCAGTCCCCACTCTCAAAAGAGCTCACAGTCTAACTACCTTAGTCATAAACACTGTAAGGTCAGTATAGGCAGAATCCAATTAACCCATAGGAGTCTTTTTAGGTTGTAAGAAGTAACCGAAGTGGCTGGAGAATATGGGAAACACATATTAACTCCATAGAGAGAGTATTCAGAGGGGAGCTCAAATTCTGGGCCATAACATAGGATTGAAGATTCAATTTTACTAATTACATAGAGCCTTACTTCATTCCTTTAGAAAATTGACTCCAGCCTTTCTTCTTACTGTATGTTCAAGGTATACAGAAGGTCCTCATTTGCCCTCATGCAGAAGAAAAGGTAACAGCAAAAATTCTACAATGAAACTTTTTTATTTGTTTATTTGATTGATCACCACTGTATACTTGTGTAACTTTTTAACTTATCCTTTTTCTTGGCTAACTTTAGATCATACATTCAAATTGTAATTTTACATTAAAAAATAGGCAGTATTCCTCCTCTGATCTATGTTGTTGTTGTTTTTTTTTTTAAATAGCTATGTAACACTGTTGGTTAAAAGCGCTACCTTTATGAAATAACATAATCATTACATAATAATCATGTGGGTAAAGTAGCATGATCTCATAATTTAGTCCTTGTGTGCTATTGCAAATACCTTCTTAGTATACTACACATTTGCTAAAATGTAAACATCACCAAATTTCAAAAATATGTACCGTATTTTAACATTTACTATAGAAGAATAAAGAAAACAGCAAAATGATGAACAAGATATATAAGGTTAAGAAAACAGCTACCTCTGTGGATGTCACCTGTAATTTATTAGGGATTTCAAATGTATACTGTATAATGTATGAGTGAGTGTTCACGTGTAATATTTAAAAAAAAAGTGTAAACATTTTTAAATTCTAACATAAGTTTTATGAAATTTATTATTATTATCTTGTTCATGGTCATGTATACAAAGGTGCCTAGATGTAAGATTGTTTGAATTTTATATAAATAATAAAAATAGGAAGTTAAGACATAAGAAAACAAGTTAATTATATATATGAATAAAATTATTTATATATATATATATATATATATATATGTTACAATGCACAATATATATGAATCAAATTTACAGTTCACAGTTGTTTCCCCAAGATTACAATATGCATGAGTGAAAAGCCACAACCTGGAAGTGTGCACCATGGAGCTTAAAATGTTAAATATTACTGTTAAATACCAGGTTTGGGTTAAAGTGCAGTATTTCTGAGATAAGTCAACTTCTATCAACAAATGATTTACATTAAATTTACTTAAATGTACTATAGTATTTATTACCAAATGGAAGTAAGTTCTGATTTAGCATATTTTTACAATATTTTCATGGAAGCCATTGTATTTATGGAAAATATAAATATTTTAACAGTTTCTCCACTTAACCTATAGGTCATAATCCCCCATGAACTTGCACTTAGTATGTTGTTATATGTGTAAAAAACATTTACACTAAGCTTAAATGTAACGTATCCCTGCTGCTCCTGACCCTTCTGCCCATTTCCTTGAATAGCGGGATCCAGACCACAAAAACATATATAGAATTACTCTCTCAGTAGAGACATGGAACAGAGAAGGCCAAAGGAAATTCAGAGATCTTTGAAGATTGCTACATAGGAGGTATTACTATCAGATAGTGACACTTGAGTAAAAAAAAAAGTGCCTGCTTTAATTAGACATGTATTTTTTATGTTATTTTTTGAATTTCTGTTTGTCCAAAGGTTTTGGACAACACACAATATTCTCTCACATTTTAGAGATAAAAGATAAGTTATGCTTTATGAATATAAAAAAATGAAGGTAATGATTTTTAAAACTAGTAATGCATGCTAATTAAAACATTCATTTAAGGTAGGGCTTGTACTTACAGATGAAAGGATGCCTCTCGGCAGAAACTGTATATTGGTGCCCATTGCCACCAGCAATCTGACATGCATTAAAGTACCCATTTCAGTTCACAGACAGTGCAAGCAGTATTGCACATGCAGATCAGGTGAATACTGATCAATTTGTATACGCTGACATGTGCTAGAGCACTGACTATATGCCTTAAGCCTCTTATATAAATGAAGAGGACTGCATGCAGCTCTGTGATGAAAGCAAGCTCTAGTATATGTGATGTATAACTATATGCAGCTCTAAAAATAAATAAATAATCATAATAATCAATAAAAGTCCATAAAACACCTAAAAGTCCATACAAAAAAAATCTGAAAGAGCCAATCTGCTTACCAGAAAGTGTTGACCCTCGAATTAGAGTTATACTTACCTGCTCTGTGCAGTCGTATTGCACAGAGCAGCCCCAAACTTCCTCCTCTGGGGTCCCCATTGGCGTTTTTGGCCCCTCCTCTTTTCTGTGCTTCTTTGGTGGCACACATGTGAGCACGCTCCCAGCTCCTTTCTTGCAGGATTTGATTGCCTCTGTGTTCTGTGAGGAGAGGAACACAGACCAGTGCCGTATCAGACTGGCACAGTGCTGGATTGAGATAGGACTCAGGTAAGTATATAGGGAGGTGAGGAGGCAATACAAATACATGAAACGCATTAAGGTAAAAAATTGTCTAACCTTTAGAACCACTTTAAATTACGCCCTACTTTTAGTAACTTTATTACCAGCAGAACATATACTGTGGCAAGTCGGCTCTGTCCCGGGAAATGACGTAACTGTACATCGCTGCGCGGGAAAGCGAGTGTGGCGCACCCATTCACCACAGGGGAAGCTGATCTGTGAGGCTGGCAGCCTCAATGTCTGCCAGGCCCCCACGATCGCTCCCCGTGGAGACAGAATGGCAGTCTGCCGTTGTAAACACGGCAGACCGCTGTTCTGTCAGCAAAGAACACAGGGCTCCTGTGTTTCTCCTATTTAGGAACACAGATCCCTGTGTACATTCCATAAGTCCATCCCCCACACAGTTAGAAAGCATTCCCTAGGGACACATTTAAGATTTGATCACCCCTGGTGTTAACTCTTTCCCTGCCAGTGTCATTAGTACAGTAACAGTGCATATGTTTAGCACTGATTAATGTAGTAATGGCACTGGTCCCCCAAAAGTGTCAAAAATGTCAGTTTAGTGTCCGATCTGTCGGCCGCAATGTTGCAGCCCCGCTAAAAATTGCTGATTGTCGCCATTACTAGTAAAAAAATTTAACCCAAACATTTTTTTTTCAGAATTGTTGCTCTTTTTTTGTATATAGTGCAAAAAATAACAATTTCAGAGGTGATCAAATACCACCAAAAGAAAGCTCTATTTGTGGGAAAAAAAGGACATCAATTTTATTTGGGTACAGCGTCACACGACCGGGCCATTGTCAGTTAAAGTACCGCAGTACCAAATCGCAAAAAAGGGCCTAGCCATTAAGGAGGAAAACCTTTTGGTCCAAAAGTGGTTAAAACAGCTAAACAATTTTATTGGAATAAATATAAATAACTTTCAGCACACCATCTCAGCACTGCTCTTGGCACTGCAAGTAAACAGAGCAAATTTTTATTATTTCCTGGCAGATTGCCCCATCTCCTTCCTGAGCACAGTTCTGATAGGAGACACTCAAACACTCCCATATCGCAAAAGGTCAGTAAAAATGACATGAAAGAAAAACAAAGGCATATTTCATTGTCAGTGTTATCCTCCTGCAGCAGTCCAGATAGACTATCAATTATCAAGACAGAAGATAGGTTCACTTTTATTGAGTTTTACATTCTGATACTAGGGTGACACTTCAGCTTTACCAGGGTGAAAATACAAGTAAATAACAGCACATACACCTATTGCTGAGAGTAATGCTGCATTGCTGTAGCAAATTAAGTGTGGATATTCATATTCTTACAAATGCTTGCTTCTAAGTGGTTATTTCCAGTAAATTGCCAGCACTTATCTACAGTCAGAAATCTGCAAGTTCCAAGTCTATAAGCCACTGCCTTCTCAACCAGTCAAAACCAGATGTACGATTAATGCATTTTAATACTTTTTATTAGTGACTTTCTTTTTAGGTTTTTAAATATATACTGTAGCAGCAGAAAAATTGCATTTATTCTGGATTGACATCAACAACTATTCTTGAAATTTCAATATTTTTTGTAAATATTGTAGTGATCTTACAGTTCTTTTTTAAACCTAATGCTATCATTTTGATCATGCACTTTAGAACGTTGACAGCCCTGCTATGACGTTTTAAGTGTACTGATCATGGGGGTCCTTAGTTCTGTGTAAAGTTTTTCATATTTTTCCATATTTCCACAATTTCCCTTAGAAATTACATTAAAAGCTCTCATTATTGCCTATGACTGACTACAATGTCATGCACAACAGAGGCAGTTCACTTTTCAGAATTGAATGTTAGCAATGAAGGTGAAGCTAGTTGTTTTAGTAAATTCACATGAAGACTTGGGTGTCAGTAAATGTGAATGTTATTGGGAGGGTCATATGCATACATGCATTTCATGAGTAGATCTGAAAACCCTGCTATACCAAAAACTATGAAACAGGCAGTAAACCCACCACTATGATAATAATCAATTTAACTAGTAAAAAAATATTTGTATTCATTTTGACAAAAACTCCTTATTTAATTATTAACAGCAAAAATTAGATATAAATTGGGGGAAGATTATATTTTGAATATTGTCTTGCTTATGTATTATTCTTTACAGACTTTGCACTGTAAAGGTTATAAGCACTGGAAGGCATTGAACGTGATTAAAAGAGAAGTATGGCCAAAGCTTATTTGGCCATACTTCCCTTGTGGCTCACAGGGGGGCACTTGCTTGTACACTTTTGTAACCCAGAATCAGCTAACAGTGGGCCAAGGTCCGATGTCAGCTGACATCACAAAGTTGCTCCAGACTCTGGAAGTATCCTGATAAAATGTTGGGATCCCCCTAGATGCCTGATCGGCAGCTGCATCCCTGTCCAGCTCAGCACTCCAATGAGTGCTGGAGGGCAGAGCAGAGAGTAGTGACTGCCATTTATCGCTCTCTGCCCGGAGCGGACCGAGAACTGTGGCCATTTAGTCGCTCAGTTCTCGGACTTTGAGCCAACAGGGGTCAGCTGCATCAGGAAGGAATTGTTTTCCCCTGTTGGAGTAAATTGCATCATACTTCATTTGAGGGGTTTTTTTTTTTTTGCCTTCCTCTGGATAAACTGTGGGTATCGGATCGTGTGTATGGTGGGTTTCTATTTAACCACTTACCGCATAGTAACGTACCGATACGTCGGTACACTTTGCGGGTTTATACCGGGATGATGCCTCTAGCTAGAGGCATCATCCCGGTACCGTGGTTTGAAGCCGACGGTCGGCTTTCCGTCGGTAATGTCCGATGCGGCTCGGGAGCCGCTCGATCGTTACCCGAGGGGGTGGGAGGGGACATCCCCCCCCCTTCCGCCGCCTTCCGCCGCCTCCCGTCCCACCGGGAGCCCAGAGCACCCAGCCGGCACGTCCGCCGGCTGGATGGAGTCCCGATGAATGCCGGAAACGGCATCGATCGGGGCTCCGATGACGTAACCCGGAGGCGGCGTCCATGACGTCACTTCCGGGTTACTGTGCTGCAAAAGGCGGCAAATTTAAAAAACGGCTGTATGCAAAAATGCTGTTTTCGGCGTTTTGCATACAGGGAAGTGTAGTGGAGGGGTCTAGGGTCTTTTAGACCCTCGATCCCTCCATAAAGTGTACCTGTCACACATATTGCTGTCACAAGGGATGTTTACATTGCTTGTGACAGCAATAAAAGTGATCAGTTTTTTTTTTTTTAAAAAACCTGTAATAAAGTTTAAAAAAAATAAAAAATAAATAGGAAAAAAAAAAATTTCGCCGCCCCCGTCACCGTTAGCTCGCGCACAATAAAAAAAGTATACGCAAGTCGTGCCGTGAATGAAATCGCTGTTCAAACCCCACATGTGAGGTATCGCCGCGATCACCAGAGCGTGCGCAATAATTAAAAAAAAAGAGCTACACTCTACCTCTAAACTGGTAACCGTTAAATAAATTTAAAGCGTTGCAGATTGAGATCTCTATTGACCGTAGTTTGTCGCTATCCCACGGGGGGGCGCAATTTTAAACCGTAACATGTTGGGTATCTATTTACTCGGCGTGACATCATCTTTCACAATATACAAAAAAAATGGGCTAACTTTACTGTTTAGTATTTTTTAAATGCAGTGAAATGTGATTTTTAAATTTTTTTCCAAAAAAATGGCGTTTTAAAGACTGCTGCGCAAATACCGCTTGACAAAAAGTTTTGCAATGACCGACATTTTATTCTCCAGAGTCTTTGCTAAATAAATATACATAATGTTTGGGGGTTCTAAGTAGTTTTCTAGGAAAAAATACTGGTTTTAACTTGTAAACAAAAAGTGTCCGAAATAGGGCTGGGGCTTAAGTGGTTAAATGTGTTGGTTTTCTTTTTTTCTCTGTTAGTTGAACTAGATGTTTTTTTTTCAACCTGTTTAACTATTTAACTCCCACACTTCTCCTTTAAATGAATATTGCATTGCCAGCAGACCTGAGTTAAAGCTCCCCCGCACCTGCAAACATTTGTTGCTTAGTAAATCCCATTGTCTGTATAACTAATAGTAAATGTAAAATTTGTCTAGCTGTGCAGATCTTCTCAAAAAATACATCATCATCTCCTATTAGATTGAAATGTATGCTTCACAATGCACAATACACAATAGAATGTACTAGAAACTTCATTCTGGGTAAAAAAATGTAAAATAATCAAATGCTGTGTCCAGAAATTGGGCAGCGCCAAGGCCTCCATAGGCTTTTATGCTGCTTTCTACAAAAATGTCAGACATTCAAATAAAAAAGATGCAAATCTGCTGCTGAAGAAGTCGTTTTCAAAATATATTATTATAATTCAAAAATATGAAAGTTACTTTTTCAGTATTTCCTTCTGTTTTTCAAAAATAACATGACATTACCTCACATATATTCAGCTAAAAGCTGAATCCTATCAGATGGAGTTCTATGAATGAGCAAATAATCCAATGGCTCAACAAACACAAAAAAAAAAAATAAGGAGCATATTTATAAAGCAGTAATTGTGATTAGGTCACTATAATTTCAAACACATGGGTCAGAAAGACACACCTGCAGTAAATGTTTGATGAATGCCTCATTCAATGCATTATACTATAAATACCTGTATATCCCTAAATGCATTTTTTTTTAAATATACCTAGCATAATACCTGAATTTGATTTGATTTCAGCCCCTGGTTGGGCTTGTGTCAATAAGCAAATACAGAATTTTTTTCAGGTCCATTCAGTTTGCATTTAGGATCAGTTTCAGATGATTCTATGAACATTGAGCTCCCGTTCACGCCGGCCCGATTTTACATGCTAAATCAGAGCCCATCGCCGGAAACGGCACCGTCCGAATCAGTGCAACATCATCTTTTTGACACCACACTGCTTCCCAAAAGTTCCTGCACTACAAGTTCTGGTGACTTCGGGGGCGATTTCAAAAGACATCTGTGCATGAACCCTCACAGATGTCTCTCAAATCTCCCCCGAAATTTGACTAAAAGGCCAGTTTGAAATCGTGCAAGTTCAGCTGAACTCATTCGATTTCAAACCTGCATTCAGTGTGAACCTAGGCTTAGAGCACATTCCTGAACCTGACCTCCTTCTGACTTGCAGTTGACCTGCTTCTTAGCTGCATTAACCTAATTCAAGCTGCTTTTGCTTTACTTGAATAAGGAAAAAAGCAGATCTGATACAAACAAAAGCATATGTACATAGGCCCATAATCCTTCAGCTCAGAAAAGAAAAGGGAAGAGCAGCACTAAGAGCCAATGTGAGGAGCAATTTGATGACAAGGAACATTCTGACAGGAGAAGAAAGATGACCTCATCAGTTTGTTGCTGCACCATTACTGCTCAATCACAGACTGTGGATAAAGAGGTAAGCAGGATGTTTTGTCTAACTATAACTGAGAAAACTCAGGACACCCGGCTGGCTGTGCTGTGGGGCAGGGCTTTGTAAATCTATGGACCAGTTAAATAAAATAATAAATAGGTTAGCAGGTAAAAAGTTCCCAAATATGTGTTTGAACTGTGTATATGATTGAATATTATTTATTATTATTAATATTTTTTATTCCTATACCTTTCCTCAGGGTGAATGTTTTTATATATTTCATATGATTTGTAGTTGTAAGGCCCCTTTAACACGGGCAGACCAATCAGGTCCATCTGTCAGTTGTTTAGGTGGATCCAATTGGAACATCCGTTGCCCTCTATGTCAGTTGACAGCCGCTGACATCCAATCTGATCCTATCCGCTAAAAACTGATGAATGGGGATTCGTTCCCCATCTGTCTAGTTGATCGGATTGGATAGCCATCGGGTGTAAACAGACAGGCGGTCTGTTTACATCCAAGTGCCCATAGAGGATAGTGGGATGTGACTGTATCTACTCTGCATAAGCAGAGCGGACATGGACAAGCCATCTGCCTGCTCAGTGGGGATCAGCAGACAGAAAGACCCATGTAAAAGGGTCCTAAGAATCATGTGGAAAAATTGCATCATCTCTTGAAGAATTGCCAGTGCAAGGGCTTAGCTGATTTGAAAAGAACTGAATGGATTGCTTCTGTAAGCTCTAATAGTAAATGGTTAGTAGAATCTGATTGCAATATCAGCTTTTCATTAGTTTGGTGTTTGTCTATTAGGAATCCAGTTAGATTCATGAAAATGTGAAATTGTTTAAATCCTCCTAGACAGTACCAAGTGTTTCTAAACACAGTTGCACAGTACTAACTATTTCATTCCTTAATCACATCTATAATTTAAAGGATATATTACAAGCCATTAATAATAGATAAAAAATTCAGCGCAACTGTACAAAACAATATAATAGAAAGCTGCTATGCACTAAAGGATCAATATACCAAAAGTCCCAATAACAAATATTCTATTCTATATTCTAAAGCTATTCTAAGGAAGTCCCGCGCAGTGGGACGTAACGCGTGCGAAGGGGGAGGGGCCGGTGACGTCACCCGCCATCCATTGCGGTCGAGACCGCTGTGTGTAATACTATCTGCTCATCACATGCACTTGTATAGTGCTTTACAAGGTAATTTTTATGATTTTATGCTATGTTCAATAAAGTAATTTATTGCGGTAATGCACTATGTCCGGACCTTTGTTTTCCTATGGACCTGTGACCCGCTTTATGGACCTGTGATCTGTTACCTGTGAGCCTTATCTTCTGATGAAGAGGAATACTGATTTGATCTATATTGGTGATATCCTTGGAGAAAGTTTATGTCTTACTAGCCCGTCTGGTGACACAGGGGCTAAGTGTGAGGTGAGAGGCTAATGAGACTGGGTGGAGGATTACCAGCACATTGAAGAGCACTGAATGTTTATATCTTGTGCATGCTTCACCATAATTTGCACCTGTGGACTGCTCTCCTCGATATCATCTTCATAATCTATATTTGATAGCGCTGCACTTTTTGTTATATATTACAAGCCATGTTCATGTGGATAGTAAGAGTTTTTTTGCACTTAAACCTTGGATAAGGCAATTACATCCCGACTGCCTATGTACCATGTATCTACTCTTACAACTAAATCATTTTGTTTTGCTCTGCAATACCTTTTGCTCTTTTGCTTCACAATTAGTGATGATGTAACCAACATGGTGGTCAACATGTAGTTCATTTAAGGTATGTAATCTTCTCCAAAATAAACCTCAACTCATGCAAAATTATGTATTTATTTTGTAGTATATTTGTTTAATTAATAGTTTGATTTATTTAGTATTATTATATTTATATACAATCTTTTTAATCATTTTCCAGATATAAATTTAGTAAATTCTAACTCTAAAAATCCAATGTTTTATAAAAACAGACCTTTTTTCTTTTATTTATCAGTAATATGGTAAGGATCAGTTAGAATGGCCTTTGGAGACAAGTCTTAAACTTTAACATACAGTTGGGTCTGACTTGTAATTTTGTTATATGTATTTTATCAATTTTGATCCATTTCAAAGCACTTCTTTATATGCATTTATAGAGCATTTGGTAAATTATCTCTTCAATAAAATGCTTCTAAAAGTCTGTTTTTATAATGGCAATCATGTTGAGGTTACAATTTATATACATGGTAAAGTTTACAACAGGTACCTGGGGTATATTAGTAGGCAATACATTAGCCTTAGCATCTCTCACAGCAGAGCTGTTGATGACCAGCATAGAACAATAAAATAAAAAAATGTCCCAGCACACTTACCAGTTAGTCAATTTTTTTTGGCATCCACATGCATCTGCAAAGATATGCAACTAAAAGCTGTGTTTTAATGCAAATTTTTGAAACAATGTAGACTTTTTTATGCTGACTAGCTGTTAAGTATGCTGGAAAATGTGTGTATGGTTTTGTTATTTGAAATGCCCTGGCCATGTGCACCTTACTTTAAAAGTTTAGTAATGAATTCAATTGAGCAGTTGCCACTTTTGTTTTCATGACTAGCAGAAAGTACAGGGATGCTTCAAAGCATTTGCCCTGTACTTGGTCAGGTGAGCTGATCTGTAATGTTACTTGTTAGCTGCTTCCTTGGCACTGCTCTTCCATGGTAGATCTTCTTGTTGAAGTACCTGCATGCCTGACACAAAATGGGGGACCACACTAAACATGGGTATGCCAGTGGAGGAGAAAAGGTTCAAGGGGAATTTGAACTGTTAGAGTGGTAAGGACGTGGAACTCCCTTCTACAATCAGTGATTGCTGCAAAACATGTGTCTAATTTAAAAAAAATCCTTAGATGGACATCTTATTGAACACAGTATTCAGGGATACGGGAAAGGGTAGGGACTCACACCCACACAGGTTGAACTAGATGGACTGATGTCTATTCATCCTTAACAACTATATGTAAGTGAGGAGTAGCAAATATGTCTGTGTTATGTATCTATAAAAAATGTTTTACTTTAAAGTATTTCCTGGACAGTTTAGAGGAACTTCTATTACCTGAATGTGTGTATGAGTGGATCACTTGTAAAACTGGTCATAGCTGGACGGCCGGGTTTAAATCCATCTAAGGCTGTTCCCCCTTGACAGAAGTCAATCTAACAATCGACTTTTGTTGAACAGAAATGTTGGAAACTTTTGTCAATCAGTGACTACAGCAAATCAGCTGTGGCCACTGATCGGTGTTTTCTGACAGTGGAGGAATTTTATTATAAACGTCATAAACTTTGGTTCAAAAAATGTTGATCCTTGGCCATTCCCACTATATGCCAAAAGAAGCCAGTAAAATACAGTGTATGGATACTGGATCCCTATACTACCTAGGTAGTATTTTATATATTTTTTTTCCTGAGCATATCATAAAAAGTAAGATTTGTTTGTATTTGTATAGGCTGTATGGCAATCCTCTGAACAATTGATAATAAAATTTGCTTGTGCTGCCTTGCATTGTCATTTGCCTTAAATTTTCAATGAGATAAAAAGTTTAAATTAATTTTTAGATTATCTATAGAAATAAATTTATACTAGACATGTGGCCTATTTCTTCCCACAATATTTTTCCATGTAATATGTATCATATACTGTATATTGAGTAAGGCTAAAAATCAAATGCAAAGGTGCCAGATAGCAAAACAAGGTATGGAGAATGTCATATGTGTTACCACTAAACTCACATGAGATTTTATACATCTTACAATCAGGAGAACAGATTTGTAAAATGAAAAAATGGACAGGTGAGAAAATATGATGCAGAACATGCAACAAGTTCAAGTTTCACAAGTCAGTTTTTCTGGAGACTTTGGTCTGTTGCAAATCATGCTTTTGTGAAATTTACAACATTTTTAAAGATCAACTCTGAATTAAATGTTTCTCATTGACTGTTAATATGGTATCAATTACAGTGTCTTAAAGTGTATGTAAACTTTAACAATACATTTCTTTGTTCGCTCCCTCGTGGTCTGTTAAATAGATAATTTGAACCATTTTATTATATTTGTTCGACATGTGCAAAAATAATTGTTCATACAGTCCAGTGAGAAATCTTGTGAGAAGATAACATTGTGTGCTCTCTGCTTCTGTAGGCCAAACAGCTAGCATTGGCCTCTGTTATCTCCATTGCCTACAAAATAGATCCCTCTATGTTATGAAGGAGAGGAGAGAGGAAGGAGTTATGTAGTCCTAACACATTCTCTGTCCTAGACACAATGCATGCTTCTCCTAGATACAGTACAGTTATCTCTTCAACTGCAGAAAACTGCCATTTCTGAGTAATATGCTGTGGAAAAAGAGGTGGCTTGGACCATTCTGGGTAAACTCCTTATTTTTTTAACATGGCTGTTTACCCTACTGAATAGTACATGATGAATTTATTGTTACACTCTGGACATTGACAGGCCAGCAAAAAGATGTTTTTTTGTTTAATTGAGAATTTGCTTTATAACCAGGTTTTCGATTGTAGATAAAAGATTCTCCTGGAAGTCAATAAATTCCCTATTGAATCAGCATCCTACATAAAAACTATTGCATGTATTCATTTATTATCAACCAATATTTGCTCACAACCTAGCAAAAAAAAAAGAGAATTGTAAACAGCAAACACATAATGGAAATATGTGCATTGTTGTTTCACTAGCCAAAGCAAACTCCTTTGTCAACTTATCTCATTTTCTTATATCACTGACTCTCTCAAAGTGATATAACAAAATGATTAGAGAATCAATGGTTATGCCTTTCATCAAAAAGAGTTTGGCAGTATTGCAGAAATTACCTTGCTCCTCTTTTATTTTTTCTATTTTATTTATTTATTTATTTTTGGTTGGTTTTTTTTTTACGATGTTGTGTGTTTTATTGGCGAGAATATTGCTAGCATAGTGTGAATTTAACACTTGTTATACACACTATAAAAATCTGATTGCTTGGTAACAGGCATAATATTCTGTAGATTAAGTGTTACAGGGCAGAATTTAGGAATGTGATTATTGTTTGCACAAATTGCAAGCACAACGCCCGTCATTTATTATAGCACATAATAAATGTACTCATGGTAACACCTTCTGCAAACCTTTTTTTATAAAATACTTAAAAAATATATGAATATTATTATTATTATTATTATTATTATTATTCATATTATTATTGATGTTATTATTATTATTATCATTATTATTATTATTATTATATTTTTGTTTTGGTATTGCTAAAAATAATATCATTACTGTTTACTATGTGTCATTAATATTTTTGTCAAAAACTTGATTTTTTTAATAATATGCAAATACTTTCTTAGTATTATTTAAAATAATTCTACTGTTATGTATATGTGTTGCAAACAATTGTAAGTGCTATTGCACATAATAATTTGTTTTAACTAAATAATTTGTGGTATTGCCTCAAAAAAGGGAATTTTAGTGCTGGGATGCTGTACCTACATTCGAGTTTGTATTATATATCTGCTTCTAAATATTCCAGTAATAAATAAGCAAACCTTAAAATGTACTTTTAAAAAAAAAAAGCTTGCCATTTTTCATGGTTAAAATAAGCTGTCAGTGTCCAGCCAGTGTGTCCTGGCTAAAGAGTGTGTGAGACGGCACTTGTTCCACATCATGATACTTACAACCCTGCACAAAGACTACTATGAACAAAAAGAGCCAGTGTTTAACAGGATAATTCTTACATTCATTCGTATTTCTATTTTCTACTTCCTATGCTTTTTTGTCCGTGACAAGTTTTTTTTTCCCTTGGTATCCTTTCTTCCCCTTTCTGTTTTACAACCATGCTTTGTTACCCACAAAAAATGTCTGGAGTTTCTTGTCTTCTGAAAAAGAACCAGTAAAAAGGGGAGTGGGGCAGCAATGCTGAGCATGCATGCAGAACATCCCAATCTGTTTTTGTGCATTGAGTTGGTGAGGGGGCAGCAGGGAACATGCAGCTAGTCTTATTTGGATAATAGGAGGTTGGACAGCTGGGGACCCACAACAAAAGATTCACTCTTCTGCCAGTTCTGTTTACTTAGTGTTGTTTCTGACCCCTGTGTAAGACTCGCTTCTAATACATATGCTTATCAAACCATTATAATTAGCTTTTCTTTTTTTAACAGTGTACACTATTTCTGCATTGATACAAAACAAATAACTGACTTTACGATAATACTTGTTGTTTTTTCTAACTCTAAGCTCTTATAATAATGCTGAATAATAATGACAACAAAATTATTATTTTCCACATAAAAATCAGAATAAATGTAAAATATCTCAGTTTTCCATATATAGTTTGTATATTCATATAGAGGAGAAATAAAAAATAAAGATTTGTCAATTAAATAAAAATGTCAAATTTTATTTTCCGTTATCTATGAGAGTAAATTTTTTACAAGCTAAGCAAATTTTTGCTCAATTCTAATAGTCGAGTTGTGTGGAAATATTCTAACCAAAGGGTCATTTACTATGAGTAATGAGATTTATGCTGGCTAAGTTCATTTGCAATACCTTTTAACAGCCAAACCAAATATAAAAAAAAAAAAATCAAATTCTGAACCAGGGTTTTTGTCAGCCTAGCTTTTTGTATTTATCGCACACCATGGTTACCTAAATATATTTCTTTTAAAGAAAATTTGTTTCATACGAACCAGGATCATAACATTATAGAGCAAACTAAAGCAGCGCAAAACTTTTCCATTGGCAGAAAACATGCAGTTAGAATTAGATTTTTGCATCTTTTATTGAAATCCCCATTATAAAGCTGCATTAAGTGAGAGTTCTGGACACTTAATTAATGTGGACACTAGAGAATATTATCCAAAGTGTGTGCAAGAAGATTTAACATTTAGTGTTACAGCAAAGCATTAACCTGGACTCTGGCAAACTTGGCAAAAAAAAAAAAAAAAATTGTAATCGTATTAGTTAACTCTTTTATGTACAAGAGTACAATGTATTTATTGGTGTACATAGTTCTACCATAACAGGTGTAAAGGATCTGTATTTCTCTGCAAGAAGAATGTCACGGACTCCATGGAATAGTTTGGTTGAAAAAAATCAAAATCTAAAGTAAATATGACATTCTTTCCAGTCACTGTTCTACTTAATGTAAGTTTTCTTTACTGCAAATGTTTATTTCTTTTTACAAACATATTTCTCATGATTGAGGTCAAGCCCTGATACATCATAAGTGTCCTCATAGTTAGGATTTTGATGAGTAATTAAAAAAAAAAAAGTCATCCTGGCCTACAAGTGTGAATTAGGGCAAGCATGTTTAAATTGTAATATCTAATTGATTTCAGTTGTCTCTAGTTTTGAGTTTCTATTAAAGTTATGGCAGATCACAATTCTGTGGAGCATTATAAAACATGGCAGAAGTCACTTTTACTTTTTGAATTTGAGTGATTGTCAGATCAGCTAAGGCTAATTCATGGTCTTGCTGCCTCTTACTTAGATCTTCCACACTTTTGTGAAAAGTTGTCATTGAAGCTTTCGACACTGCTCTGTACTTATACATTACTGGTAAATATTCAACATGGCCACAACCAAAATATTTATATTACATTCTAACTTTAATCCTGGCACTGGAAAAAATTGACAAAATTATCTTCAGTGATGAAAATTTACATAAAAAGAGTATAAAATTGATTCTTAAGTGATCATTTTTTCTTGTTCAAATATTTTTTGTTCAAATATTTTATTGAAGCCTAACAATGTACATGTCAAGGTACAGAAAAAAACGGTACTGGATTTTGAGTTTAAAGCATTTGGTAACACATCAAATATGGGTAAAAATGGGTAAAGCGTTGTTTCAGATGTACAAATGTACAATAGTCATAATCGTAAGACAATTGGCTTCAAGTCCACATGGAAGAAGTATTTCAAATACTGCAACAACTGAATATTGTAAAGTGACAATTAGTACCCCGATTAGAGAGGGGGTTCATCAAATATTGAACAGAGTTAAAGCCATAGCTAGGTATGGGGACATGGACTGATGTATTATTCACAAGAGAGTCATTGTCTAGATAGGTTTAACCTAGGGTTGGAGGGCCAAAAGCTCACTTTCAACTGTTATCAAGTATATAATAACAGTAAATTATAAAAATGAACGTTCAGTCATTCAACCAACAGCACCATCACCCCTAGACTGAAAGTGCAAAAAATTAGTTGAAAAACTAGTAATTGGGGCTATAGCGGTGCTGTATACTCCCGTCCCTGGAGACAAAGGATAGCAAGACAATATTATTATAAAAAGTCGCTTTATTTCAAATTACAAACATTAAAATGACAATTAACATATAAACATAAATACAACCCCCAACACATATCAACCAGACCATAAGTGTGGGCCTCTATAGGTCACCTTACTCACACCCAACTCCACATATAGATAAAGCTAGCCTATAGTGGTGCAGGGTACGGGTTACCAATGCATTTCGCCTCAAATGGCTTCTTCAGGGCAAAATAGGTGCCAGAGACTCGTTGAGGTTCATGGGGCTGTTAGTAAAATCAACTCAAAGTGTTGTCACATAGATACAAGGGCCAATGGGGCGTCCAAAAACGATTGTAGATTGAATCATCCACAGATGGAGTCCAAATATCTCAGAAGGACTTAATGTATGTCACCAGAATTATAGTAAGTTTAAATCCATGGCTGCCCAAAATAGCAAGGGGAAATATAGAGAGATGGCCGGGGTTAGTTAGGTCAAAATGAATTGATCCACAGAAAAGAGCAGAACCCCAATCCTTCTGAGGACAGCAATATCACTGGAAGGTCCCAGTTCAGACTATCATAGGGTAATGGGATTGCTAGTGTGGATAGGAATGTCCCATGTAGCAAGTCATTCCAGCCAGTCCAATAACCAACGACACATAAGAGTTTTTAAAGCCCGTCTGGTCCGCTTGCACAGCAATCTCTCGCAATAATAACAGTTTGCATGTCAGTACATATAACAATAAAAGGGGAGTCTAAGCAGGGAAGTTTGGGTAATGTATTATTGTAACATTGTAATATGCTGTCCTAACATAGGACAAAGACAAAAATGAAAGTGAGGATAGTAGTTCCAAGCAAGTAGGGCTATGCAGCGTCTCTGGTAGGGACGGTAAACTCTACAAAGTTAAAATAGGTGATCATTTAAAAAAAAACTCTATCGTTATGCTAAAACACAGAAATTGCTGCTTATATGTCAGGCCACTCTGACTATGAAATGTCCTTGCACTGATGAAAGGTATCCATCCCTGCCTGCCTCCTGTACAATCCCACTGAGCCTGTCATAGGTAAACGGGAGAGTGGGGGCAGGAGGAAACAAGCAGGCAATCTCAAAGCTACATTGAAGTGTTGACTTTTTGCCTATCAGAAGGTCAGCTTCCGGCTGTAAATTCAAGGTAATGGAGGCTGCTGCCGGTATGTATAGGCACCTCTAACACCGTGCACTTTATACCTGACAGCACGTTATTTTCTTTAGTATAATGACAGTTTCTTTCAGAGAAGAAACACAGTATCATTATAAATTAGATCAAGCTAGTAGAAATAATAGTGAAAATACTGGCTGTTCTTAATGCCTCAGTCAGTGTTATTAAAAGATGAAATGAAGCAATTCCTGGAAAGCATACAATTCATACTTATCTGTCCCACTGCCTGTTCTGCCAATCTCCACTGGGTTAAAGAAAGCAGCATGCTGACCAATCTTTAGCATCCAGCACACTTCCGGAAATGTCAGAGTTAGCATCTTCCACTGTTCCCACACCCAGCCCCTACATCAGTCTTGTGTCCTGTTTATATGCAGAAGCCTCAGAGTGCAGTGAAATATATAAGCATACGACACTCAGGTGCAAGTTTCTGGAGGTATTTTAGCAAGCTAAACCTAGAAGAATTAGGCCACAGAAGCAGCAAGGCAAGGATTGCTTCTTTTCATATTTTGGTCACTTTGAGTAATGGATCTAACCTGAATGTTTGATGAACAACCACCCTTGATCATTTGTACATTGTATACAAGCAGATCAATTATACATTTTTAGCATAAAAAATATACTTTTTGTTCACGTACAGTTATTATTCCACATTAAAAAAGAGTGAAATCATTAAAGTGCAAGTAACCCTAAACTGTAAGTTGATTTAAGAACTTTTTAAAAGATTCTGTAACTATTTGAAAAACAAAAAAGTAAAACTAAGCAGTGCATGAAAAGAAAAGGTTTTATACTTTCCACTCCCACTACTGTGGCTGCGGAACCCTATTGTCTTCTAGATCAAAGACTTGCTTAAAAATCTTTTGCGTCCAACCTTTCCAGGGGTGTCAGATGCCTGCACCCTCCGCTTTGATCTCTGATTTTATTAGGGCACAGTAGTGTCGTAGGGGCTGGCACAAGGAACCACAGAATGCACTAGGGGACCAGGCATACAGCACACCTGGAAGTGTTTCAGATGCTTAGGATTTTTCAACAAGATCATCCCCAGAAGACAGTGGAGTTTGGTGGTATGGGCAGAGGGAGGGATAGTTATTAAACATTTTCTTTGCAGGCATTGCTTAGTCTTTCTTTTTTTAAATAGCAAAAGAGTTGCTTTACTACCTTTTGCAGATTTTATAAGCTTAGTTTTCATGTATTTAGCCGAATAGGCTTTTCTTGAATTGGTTTTAATGGGGTGTTACATTTTCTTACACACTTCATGTCACCAGAGGATAACTTTGAGTTAACTTAAAATGGTTGGTAAGAGGGAACAGGCAACTTCACAAAGCTTGATAAAAAGATGAATATTTCAGTTTCTATTGAAACATTATGGTGAACGGTTTCAAAAATGCATTTACATAAAGTCAAATTTAACTTAAAGCAATGCTACAAACAGCTGATTTGTATATGTTTACTTTTATAACATCCAAGAGATGTGTTTTTCTGTGCAGTCAATTTTATGATTTACAGACATTTTCCACACCATCTGCCTGAAAAAAGGTTTGCATTGTTCCTAATTAAGCAATTCCTCTTCCTGTTTCAGTTTCCAATGTTACCTGCCTCCCAAAGCCTTCTCCCTGGATATATACAGTATGCGAAAGAAAGTTATGTTTTTAACAGTGTATTTTTCTGTTTACCTGGAGTCCGACTTTAACATAAAGAATCAGTTTATGTCAGTTTAGGACACTTGGCTTTTACAAAACTGAGTTAGGCTATGAATAGAAACATGAAAATGTAGAGTTTACTCTGACAGCCAATGAAAGTGATCACATGATCAGGCACACCTTCCAACCCCTGAGCATGATTGCCCTGGTATAAAGACACTGGGGCTGTGCAGGAAAGCGTTAAGGAGTAAACTTTTTATGAGTTATTATCATAATAAAAGACATATGATTTTTAATCATTGATTGTGATTGTATACTGAATATAATGTATTGATACTTCAAAAATCCTATATTTAGAAAATATGTGCATAGTACTTCATCCAGATGTATTTCTATTTCTGTTACACTACTTTTTCTAATCTAGCATACTGTATTCTGCACGAGCATCTAGTAGGTTCATTACAGAAATGTATTTTTCCATGAATAACAAAATAAAACTATCATTATTGCAATTGTTGCTTGGAATTCTCTGTTGCTTGCTAAACGCATTATTTTTTTTTTTATCATGGTTTAATATGGTTTAATTTTTAATATTAAACAGCAACTGTGTGTAATTTTTTCAATACTGAACTAGAGCCCCAAAAGTTTGCTTTGAGATATATGGCAACGTTTTACATAATTTGCACTGTAAAGTCTATACTCTATACAACAAATGTCTACAACAATTATTTATGACTGTGACACCCCTATATGATCTGTTATATCCTAATATACTACAGTAGGATTTCTAGTATTCACATTATAAACACATAATTTTAAACACTGCTCTCCTCTGTTGATATATTGAATACAAGATGGTAACATAGACCTCTTCCAAAACTAATCATTATATGGCCAATGTCATCATTTCAGACTAAGGAAGTTAAACTCCCCAGGTGTAGGTAAACCACAAGCCCCAGCATGCTCTGCCAGCCTCCCTTGTAATGAGTAGAACAATAATGGATATCCTAGGTCATTGTTACATCACGACAGCAATTTGCAGAGCTTTAACATCCCTCACTGTCTGAAAAGCTGATAACCATCAATTAGACCTTACTAAACATCAGAATCTCAAGGTAATGCATGCTGCGTGTAAGTCAACTCAATAGATGTTCAACTACGAAAGTTGGAGCAAAGTCAACAAATTCAAACCCAGGTGTTACTAAATGCAATTAATGACTCTAATGCATCTAAGTACAACCACAAAACTTCACAGAATACAAAGAAAATATATGTTTTTCCATATAAAAGACTATTCTGCTCAGAACATAGTTACATAGTTAGTCTGGTTGAAAAAAGTCCATCCAGTTCAACAAATCCGATGTTTCAGGGGATCGGATAGAAAATCAAATGTTTCCTTCAATATTTAATGGAAACATATCTACCAACCTGCAATGTTTAAACATCCTTTGTAAATAACCATTTTTACAGCCCTTTAAATTAGTCCAGAAATTCCCCTCACGTTAACGACCACAACATAAAGAAGTATATGATGTACTATTGACGGCAAACACACACACACACTCATCATGGGTTGAACTGGATGGACTGGTGTCTTTTTTCAACCTCACTAACTATGTAACTATGTTAAATTTATGTGAAGGAAAAAAAGATTTGATCAATTTTTTTTCATTTGTTAGAAAAAATATGTACTTTCTTTTGCCAATTACCGTCATAATAAAACATTGTGAGAGTAGTGTTGTCTTCAAAGAAGAATGCCACTATGTGCAGAATAATTACCTATTGTTATTTGCCAAATTAGCTTAAAGTATATTCCTTAGCACTGTGCATTACTTACCATTGGAAGCTAGGCCAACATTCTTTAAAAACAGGGCCACTTAGTGGCTTTTGGGACCAAGATCCAGTTATAACATCTCTGCAAGAAGTGCTTTTTTATATTGATAGTTCAGACTCTCAAGAAGGTAAATACAGTCTTTTTTAAGTTAACTAGTATTAGGCGTTGAGTTTGGTTAGGAAAGGTTTAGGATTTTTATCAAGACAAGTTAGTAGGTAGATTAAGGTTAAAGGTTAGGAGCTTTTTTCATGTTAAAGAATAACTCTGGGAATTTTTTTACCCCCATGCAGTGGTGCTGTGCCTGCACTGCTTTGGTTTAAAGTGGTTGTTACCACTCCCGTCCATTAGCATAGTACTTTTGCCTTTTCAATTGCCCCTTTCTCTTCTACAGTACCTGGTTGATCCTGCCTGGTCCTGACTTACCCTCTGTGAGCTGACCACATTTATCATGGCTGCTGACTGAGCCATTAAAACGTGGTCAGAATAGGCGCCTCTATTATCTTGCTTCTCTCCTGTGCGTCGCTACATCTCCCCCTCCCTCTCCCCCTCTCCCCCTCTCTCCCTTACTCCCTGTCAGTTCCATAGTGTGAAGTGAGAACACGATCTCCTCACCACCCCTCCTCTCCTCACTGCCCCTCCCCTCTCCTACAGCCTTCATTCATTGACTATACTGTTTACCCAAAACAGAAGGGAACCTCGGCCACTCTCACTTTGCTCCCTTAGATCGGGTTCCAGAGCAGAGGGAGGACATGTGACCACAAATGAGCACAAAGAATAAAAGTATTTACTATTTAAAAAATTAAAGCAAACTACACTGCACTGCTAAATGAACAAACACATGGAGGTTAGATCAATTTTACCATTTGATTTTACAACTACTTTAACTGCTCATTTTGTCTAGGGGTTAACACAGAGCCTATACTCACTCGATGCTTCAATCCTCGGGAAAAAGGCAACCCCCCACATCCAGCGGTGGACTGTTCTTGAAATCCTCAAGTCGAGAGCCAGGCTATGGGTGTAATGATGTCAGGATAAGTTCACCACACAAGAGTGCTAGACAGTGGGGGGGGGGGGGCAGAAGCCAAAGAGACAGCTTAAGTTAAGTTAATGGGGAAAAAAAGCAAATGAAAAAACAATAGAAAAAAAAATGGGTAGACTACTCTATTTCTGCTGTCACCTTTCTATGTTTCCAGTAGGGCAGTTTTTTTCAATATAAAGCCACAATCAAGAACACAGGGACGTGACCTCAAACTAACAACTTGGGAAAAAATAGATCTATTCTCTATTAACAAATCTATAAAGGTGTTAACGAAAAAACAAACAAACAAAAACATAAAAAAATGTCAAAATGGGCAGACTCGATGGACCACTCGGTCTTCTTTCTGCAGTCACTTTTCTTTATTGCTATGTGGCCAGGGGGTCCCAATGGATTATCCTAATTTGCAGGGATTTCCTCTCACTTTCTCTTTTGGCTATGGGACAGAAAGTGAAGGTAAATCTCCCCAATGGAGCACAGATGGAAAAAAACTGGCAGGGGTTATAACCCTACCTTACTCTATTCAAAATGAGAAAAAGGTTTTGCCAATAGTTCTACTTTAAGTGTGAGAATTATAGTAAGGATAAGTTTTAGTTGTTAGCTTATGGCTAAAGGCTTCCATAGATAGCTGTCAGAACCACCCAGTTTGATAAATGTTGATTTTTCAATTGTCTCTTGTCAAACAAGCTGGGTGAAAAATTGTCAGCTGAACAGTGCCTGCATCCAAACAGAGGGGTGACTGTCAGAATACCATAGCAGTAGTTTATCAGCTATCAGAATAGCTTAGCTGACAGACAGAATAGCTTAGCCCTCCATCCACAATGTTTAGCATAGATGGAGTAATCTTTATAGGAATCCATTAGAATTAAATCTGTTCAATCAAAATGAAATCTGCTGACGTTTATATATATATACTGTATATATATATATATATATATATATATATACATACATATATATTTTTTTTTTTGACGTTTAAAGTAAAGTATGCTTTTTTTTTACCTGCAAAGTAAAGGCAATATATGACACTTACCTGCAAATTAAGCCCTTATCGTCCCCACTGGAGGCCGTATCCATCTTCGCCCATCTTCCTCCTGGGTCCGTGGACCCAGGTTGTGCTACCGGCCAGAGCCAAGTGACGTCACCCCCGAGCATGCATGCGGGAGCCTCCGGTCATGACACAGGGCTCCAAAGAAACGGCACGGGCAGCTGATCATTCAGAACGCAAGTGCCGATGACATCATCGGCACAGTATACAGTAAATATCTCCTAAATGGTGCAAGTTTAGGAGATATTTACAGTACCTTTAGGTAAGCCTTATTATAGGCTTACCTATAGGTACAAACATTATATGGAAGTTCACAACCTCTTTAAGTTTTGCAGGTTCAATGTTGAGGTTTAGGTTGAAGGGAAAACTACAAGATGTAAATGTAATGCAATAAAAAAAATACGGAGTAGAAAACATATTTTTACATATATACAGTATACACTCTACTTTCCCTTTAAGTGTTTTCAGGACCCAAATTTATTTTTTTCCCATAAAAGTTTTATTGAAGGAATAGGTAGGTACAATACAAATCAACTGACATAAGGAGACAAAATGTACATGACACAATAAAGATGTATATTCCATACTTTTAAAGAAAGGGGAGAACCAACAAGGACTACAAGAGCTAGGAGGAACTGGTTGCAAGCAACATTGAAGAGTGAAAGTTAACTCATCACAAGGAAAAAACATACTAAAAGAGTAGAAATATCATGTCAGGACCGCTTGGAGGTAGAGCATGGAATACTATAATAAAGAAGTGTCTATTCAGGGATGAATACTGAAAGGAGAGAAAAAAAGGAAGATGGGGCTTAGGCAAGGGGGGGAGGGGATAGGAGGGCAGGGAAAGGGATGAGAGAGAAGGGTGTGGAAGAAAAGAGCACAGGGTCCCCTGAAGAAGTCACGTGTGGTCGTGACGTAACGCATAGGGCATAGCCCCGGAAGTGACGTACGGGACGTGAAAGTAAGTCCCCCAGCTGATTGCAAACCGCTCGGAACGACAGTTTTTAAATGTGAGTTGTTACGATTTTATATTGAATAAATCTTTTGATTGAAAATACTACACTATATTGGCCCATTATTTTGAGATCCGAGGTATTACCGGAGGGCCCCCAACTAGATCCGGATAAGGCGGACTATACTTCCATCCCCCCACCATATACACCCTAAGAAGGAGAGGAGGAGAGAGCAGATCTTATATAGATCTAAAGGCGCATTACCTGAAAGCTTGAGAAGGAGCACACTACCATCCCCTTGACTCAGTATATATGCCCAGAGGAGGAGAGGAGAAAGGAGTGGACCCCCTGATAGTTCTTAAAGGCACAGTACCTGAGACATGGAGGTGAGCATTGAGCACACCTAGAGGTGACGAGCGCCGAAGAGCACCCGTATGCACAAAGTATAGAAGTGGAAGAAGTTACTGTAGTTCACGGAGGAGGAAATATTCACATTTCTATATTAATTTAAAATTTAAAAAAAATATGTAATATATTTCTTCATATATATTTTTATATTTTTTTTATTTTATTGGGACACTGGAGCACTTTATGATGCTTGTAGGCATCTAATCACTATTGATACATATTGAGATGCATTCAGGCATCTAATCACAATTGTTACATAGTGACACAAAGCACTTTATTAGCACGTGATTATTACTTTATTGTATTTATTTATTGCATCACCATAAGCACCTTTGAAGTTTGGATGTAGGTTTGTTTATTATTTAAAATTACTTACCACTTTTTATTATATTCATTTATATATTGAATCACCATCAGCACCTTGGATGTTTGGATATGCGTTTATTTCTTAAAGTAGATAACGTATATGAATTTTAAGATATAGATTTTATATGAATTTATACATTCACCAATACCAGCTATTTATTGTTTGATCATATGAATTAATTCATGATATTTAATATACACATTAGTAATCAGTGGAATTATTTATTAATTTATTTATTTATCACTGAGTCACCTTATACTACACTTAACCTCTGAAGCGCGGTACTCCCCCCCCCCCCCCCCCCCCATTTATCTCATATCTGTAACTGTGTCGTTAACAGCATTAGTACTAGCAGCATCAAGGGTACATATATTTATATGCCTACAGGACAGCGCGAGAATCACACCCACATAAATGTGAATAAAATGTTTAATTCTAAAACTTGTTAAAGTTACACATGATGCACTATATATACATGAAACAATCTGACCTATGATATTTTTAGGTGCCAATTATTTTGGGAGGTTTTCGAATCCTAAATCATATTAAAATTCAGGCTATAGTGGAAATACGTAGTCCACATTGTACTTGGAGTTAAAGGTAGCACTGCGATATGAAGCACACATGCCAGCAAACATTGGTATGGTTTTACAGAGACTTGGCAGACCACAAGAGTTGAAAGGAAACCATCAATTCCCATTCCTGATCATTTCTATGTACAAACACATTAAGGCATATTTCGGCGAACATAGATGTGTTTTGCCAGCTCTAACCATGAAAAGTCTAATCTAATTTCTATAGGTTACACCCTGTCACCTACCGCTACTGTTCATTGCATTATATTTTGACATTCACCTATATTTTCATGTCTGTAAAAATAACAGTTTTATAGGAAATGTGTAATCTGACTTTATGGAAAGAATGTCTACACACAACAATACCTGCATTCCACAAAAAAGTTTGCTTTCTTCCAATACTTTTAGTAAAATTTGCATGCATGTCCCTGTTATGGCACGATGATTACTTCCAGAACATGTGCAGGGATATGGAAAGAAGATGGGTAATAAATATTACTTTCAAAAGTTCTCGGTTTCACTGCCCTGAAATCATCACTGTCAGTTTTTTAAATAAATGTGCTATAAAAAATGCACAGAAATGACATAAGTTTATAAGTCATGTGTGATTAGTGAGCTGTCTTCTGTATTTATAATTCTGTTCAGGAACGCAACTCTTAAGATGTTTAGCGCATACTTTAACTAAGGGGCATGTGTTTGAACCAATGCTTCTTTCAGTCAGGTTAGAAGAAAAAATCTATTTCTCTTTTACCCTGTTGGGACTCTTATGGGAAAAGAGGTTCACTGAATTTTTGTAAAAGTTATCACCGTTTGTAAATTATTCTCAAGCAACAAAACAGATGTGTGTTGAAAGTGGTTTGGAAGCATCTCTGATGTGTTTTGATCTCAAAAATTCTAAATAGAAAGATCAAGCTTCTATAAACATACAGACTGCTTCACACAGAAACATAGAAGAATGATGGCAGAATAATGACCCAGTGGTTCATCGAGTCTGCCCCATGTATTTTCTGTTTTCTTTTAATTATATATATATATGTTTTTGGGTTGTTGTTGTTTTTTTTTTTTTTTTTTTTACCTTTATGCCCGAGTATAGATTTATGATTGTCCCAAGCATGTTTAAATCCAACTATTGTTGACTGACTCACTACCTCTGCTGGAAGTCTATTACAAGTATCAACTACTCTTTCCGTAAAATAATACTCTAAGATTAATTGTGAACTTTCCTCCTGCTATTGTGAAGTCATGCTCTTGATCTTGGATTCATTTGAAAATATTGCCCTCCTGACCCTTATTTACCCACTTTGATGTATTTAAATGTTTTAATCGGGTCTTCATGTCTCCCTTTTTTCCCCTCTAGACTGTACATATTAAATTCCTGAAGTCTCATGTGATATGTCTTATACCTCAGATCTTTCACCATTTTTGTTTCCTATCTTTGGATTTATTCAATCTTATCAATATAGTGAGGTCCCCAGAACTGGACACCATGGGGATGATTTACTACAACTGGAGCACTTAGAATCTGGTGCACCTGTGCATGGTATCAGCTTCTAACTTCAGCTTGTTCAATTAGGCTTTGGCAAAAAATACTGGAAGCTGTTTGGTTTCTATGCAGAACTGCACCAGATTTAGCATTCTCCAGTTTTAGTAAATCTCCACCAGTATTCTAAATGAGGTATAACTAAAGCCTTGTACACATGGGCCGAAAAGTGGCTGAAATTGGCCAGTTAGGTAAAAACCAGCCTACTTTTGGCCGTGAGCACAGCTGTCTGTTCTACGGAAGCTGGTCTCACAACTGGTTACTGTCAAATAGGCATGCTGGAAAGCCGGCATCCGACCAGCGCTGGCAAGTGTGTTATGGAGGGGGGGGCATTCCCCCTGTCAGAACACAAAGGCACAGCAGGGGAGATTACTGTTCTAACATCGCTTCTTTCCGCCAATCTCTCTGTTCTTTTTTTTGTTCAGCCCACTGGGTTCAGTGAAAAAACTTCTAGTGTATACCAGGCTTAAATCTATAAAAGGGAATCCAGACCTCCTTCCTCCTGCTGGTGACCACTAGTGATGCATCCTAGAATTATATTTGTTTTTCCCACTATATGGTCACACTGTTTGCTCATTTTGCAATCTTCTGAAATAAATGCTCCCAAATCTTTTCCACTGTAGTGCTGGTCAACTCTGTACCCAAAAATATTTTACCCTATCAATGCTTTTTCCCTAGGTTACATTTAAAAACATGAAACTTTTGCAAACATTTCCACCGCTTTGACCAATCTTTGAGCAATGCCAAATCATGTTCTATGTTACAAACACCTCCAGGGATTCAATGCACACCTTTGTGTCATTAGCAAAAATATATGACTTGCAAATAGATTAAATGGAACAGAACTTAGTACAGAGCCTTGTGGTACACCATTAGTGACTGATCTCTGGTCATTGAAAGGCCTTCAATATGTGTGCTTAGTTTAAAAACATATTATAGGCAAACTGATATCAGTTTTGTGTTGCCAAGCTGAATCTTGTACTTGCTTCTTTTTCGGATGGACAGGAATTTTCCTGAGAACCATGGGAAGCCAGATACATTCCATATTAGAAAAATATGGAACACACAGTATATTGTGATAGATATTTTTAATTAGATCCCTTACCTCTTGCTGATCGACCACCGTAGTATTACTGCGGCAGGGCGGCTCGGCTACGCAAAATCACGTAGTACTACGTGACTTCGTGCATGAGGTTTCAGGGGCGCACGCTCGCCGATGGGGCAGAGCTCCCACTGTGTTTAGACACAGCGGGAGGTGGGCCGTGGGAGGAGCGGCGGCAATTGCTGCTGCTCTCCCACGATCATCAGGGAAACTGACCGAAGACCCGCCTGCTTATGTAAACAAAGCAGGTGGATCTTCTGTCAGACAGGCAGGGAGAGATCAGAAGTTAAAGCTGAGCTGAAACCCCGATCTCTCTGTGCCTGTCACAGAACACCCCCCACCACCACCACACACACAGTGAGCAAGCACTTTAAGCATACATTTAACCCCTTTGATCACCCCCAGTATTAACCCCTTCCCTGCCAGTGTCATTTATACAGTAAAAGTGCATAATATTTAGCACTGATTACTGTATTAATGTCACTGGTCCCCAAAAAGTGTCAAAAATGTCAGTTAGGGGTCCGATCTGTCCGCCGCAATGTCGCAGTCCCGCTAACAAAAAACGCTGATCGCTGCCATTACTAATAAATAAATAAATAAAAAGTCCAAAAATCTATCCAGTAGTTTGTAAACGCTATAACTTTTGCGCAAACCAATTAAAATACGCTTTTTGGGATTTTTTTTAACAAAAATATGTAGCAGAATACAAATTGGCCTAAAATTTTTAAAAAATTAAAATTTCAAATTTTTTTATTGGGAATCTTTTATAGCAGAAAGTAAAAAAAAATGGTGTTTTTTTTTTTTTTTTCGAAATTGTCGCTCTTTTTTTGTTTATAGCGCAAAATCTAAAAACCATATAGGTGATCAAATACCACCAAAAGAAATCTCTATTTGTGGGGAAAAAGGGACATCAATTGTATTTGGGTTCAGCATCGCATGACCACGCAATTTTCCATTAAAATAACACAGGGCCAAATCGCAAAAAAATGGCCTGGTCATTAAGGGGGTAAAACCTTCCGGGGCTAAAGTGGTTAATGTTGCACATATCCACCCATGTCATACAAAGAAATTACCTTTATGTGGAAACAAATAATATGAACTGATGTAGGCACCAAACAGATTACTACTTAAAATACTATGAGCAACACCTAAAAACATGAAATGGCCAGTATCCATGAATGCACAAGCTGACTGCTTAGAAATCAAATAATAGATCTATCTGCAAACATGCAAATTCATATTGAGCATCATTGCATGTTTGTGTCTACATAGGTAGGATGGGGATCAAGGGGAGGTGCCAGCCATTCTCTAAGCAAATAACCAGGAATATCCATCTATTAAGCAGGCTCTAATAGGAAACATCAGCCAGAGTCATTAGGTGCCTTCAAACACATGAACATTATCAGATCTGACTATATTCTCTAAAGTCTGTTTGCATGCTAAACTGAACATGCACAATATACTGGATTCATTTTAATCACAGAACAATGCAAACAAAATCTCAAGAACCCCTTTTTAGCTACTCAAGCACAAAAGCAAAGTGAAAATTGTTACAGTTTTTGTTAAAAGAGATTTTTGCTGCAAACTTTTGAAAATGCTTGTGAACTTACACTGCTGTGCAAAGACGCCTCTGCAAAGTGTGATCTCTAACTCCATTCTAACAGAGCTCCTACCTTAGACTATGTATAGAAATGAAAAAAAAATTATAGCAGGTGTGCCTTGGAGGTAGCCTACCCTTCTTTAAATGTGCAAGGACCCACCAGAAGTCCACACTCACTTATTGGCATTCAAAGATCTCTAGCATGTATCTGCAAAAAAGCCAACAAGCAAAATAAAAAATGCAACGACTCCTTCAGGGCATATATGTTCTCAATTTATTCATGTTATATATGTTCTGTTGAACTAGAATTAGGGAGCACACTTTGCATTGGTGCCTTGGGGCACCAGTGTGGCTTCACATGTATTTGCAATAGCAAAAACCTTTGCTAATAATGTAATTTATTGAAACAATTTAGAGTAGCTGGTATGTGTGCTGGGGGATGTATCTTATCTCCGAATTGCTCTGCCCATGTACATTTTACTTTTACTAATTATAAATAGATCAGAGTTGTTAATACAGTTAATTTATTTGATGGCAGTCCAGCATCTACAAATACTTTATTCTTCTAACTTCATTTGGGGTTCTCTTTGTCACACCTTGAAGCTAACATAAGGCTAGCTTCCTAATCGGAAAGGTTTACGTGGTGGGGCCGCCTTTAACGTGAACCTGTTGCTTTGTCCTGGACATTCTTTGGGTGCGTAAAGGCTCATAACCAGCATGTTTTTGTAGATGAAATTAGTCTATTTGTATTTAATAATGTTAAAAGTTTGTATTACCCTTGATTGGTGCACTCTGCGTTCTTCTTGTTTGTTATAGTAATTTGTGGATTTTACCTATCTACTTTGATGAACTGCAGTGCATGTTACTATTTCTGCTGTTGCTGCTGTGTTTCTAAAGCTGAGAACACTGGTGAAAAAAATCCTCAATTTTACCTAAGAACTTACTAGCTTTAGGGCTATTTATTTTATTTATTTTTTTTATATTGTCTGGTCAGAGTGAGCACATGCATAGTTTATCGTCACTTTTTTACAGAAACATTCTCCAAATATTACCAAATATTATAAAAATTTGTTATGTAATATACTGTAAAAAAAAGACTTGTGTGGTATTACATATTGGATAATTGACAAAGAGGGGTGAATCTATTTAAAAAAAATGCAAGAATTTACATAAAGTGCATGTTCATGTGGTTATATGGGAATGGGGAAGAAATTAATGTTATTAGACTATTTTCCATGCTTGACCAATGTTCTTCATTGATTTAAACCAGAAATACCTTATTTGGCCACTGGATGGTGCTATATATTATAGGAAATTACTATGATACTTAGTGCCATCTAGCAACCAGATGTGGTATTTCCTGATTTAAGACAATAAAAAACATTCGATAAGCATAGGAAATAGCCTATTTGCTCTGTTTACAAAGAACAAATGTGCATGCACTTTTACTGAGTGAACTGCTATGAAAACTTTTTATATTTTAAATACACCCAAAATTGTTAAGGATCATACAAGTCTGCTATTCAGAGGAAATTCGTTGATTGGGCAGCTCCTACATATGTTATGGAAAAAGATCACTCAGTTTCCCAAATGAGATTTCAGATTTTAAAAGCTATTCTTGGTTTTAAACATGGCTGTGAAAATTTATGATGAAGGAAGCATTTTGTATGGAAACACTTAGAACCCTCCACCTCAATAGGGAATATGACCTGTCATTATTGATGTTTTAAGGTTTTAGAGACTATGGTTAAACTCTCTCCCATGCTACGTTCTTTTGTCTTGTGAATGTGATGTTCTGCACGATTGCTCTTATAAACAAAGAACTATTTTAACCACTTCCCGCAAGCCGATGCTGCAGGCATCAACCCGGTACTGTTCTTTAGAGCCAGTGATCGGCTTTCAGAAAATAACAGCCGATGTGGCTCAGCAGCCGCTGAGCCGTTATCCCAGCGAGCGGGAGGGGGTGCCCCCTTCCCGCCGCCTTCTGCGGCTCTGCCCAAGTCTCCCATCCCACCGGGAGACCTGAGAAACCAGCCGGCTGATTAGAATCCCGAACAAAGCCAGATTCGGCTTTGATCGGGTCTCCGATGTAGTAACCCGGAAGCAACGTCACAACGTCACTTCCAGTTTACTCGGCTGCTAACGGCGCAGATTTAAACAAAAACTGTCAGTATTCAAAAATGCCAATTTTGGCATTTTGAATACTTTGAATTGTAGTGGAGGGGTCTGGGGTATTTTAGACCCCAATCCCTCATAAAGAGTACCTGTCACTGCCTATTACTGTCACAAGGGATGTTTACATTTTTATTTTTTTTTAAAAAAACAGTGCTAAAAATAAAAAAATGAATAAAATAAAATAGGAAAAAAATTTTTTTAAAGTCGCCTTGAGCTCGCGCACGAAAGAAGACACATACGTAAGTTACGCCCGCAAATGAAAACGGTGTTCCAACCACACATGTGAGCTATCGCCACGATGGCCAGAGTGAGAGCAATAATTCTGGAAAAATACCTCCTCTTTAACTCTAAACTGGAAACCGTTAAAGAATTTTAAAGCGTCGCCTATGGAGATTTAAAGGTACCGTAGTTTGTCACCATTCCAAGAGTGTGCGGTATCTATTTACTCGGTGTGACATCATCTTTCACAATATACAAAACAATTGGGATAACTTTACTGTTTAGCTTTTTTAAACTGCAGTGAAATTTATTTTTTCCCAAAAAATTGTGTTTGAAAGACCGCTGCGCAAATACTGCGTGACAAAAAATATTGCAACAACCATTATTTTATTCTCCATTTCGTTGAAAAAAAAATATATATATATTTTTTTGTAATATATATATATATGTTTGGGGGTTCTAAGTAGTTTTCTTGCAAAAAATATTGATTTTAACTTGTAAACAACATGTGTCAGAAATGGATTTGGTCCTTGGATTGGTTAAAAAATCCCAGGCTAAAGTGGGGTATGTTCTGTAAGATAATTTTTGGAAAAGGACATTGGAGATCATGGACCGACGTATTTATTGTCATACAACGTACATGGAAATCCTTTTCAACGTATTTAACAATGACTCTTCAACCATACATTGTTCACTTTTTTCTTTTTATACAGAATATAAATATATTATTGTGTATACAGTGAAATAAGAATGGGTATTACTATAACCATGTTAGTATTCCTAGAGGGGCCACTACCTTTACTTTCTACAACCAAATCATACTGGTAAAGTCTTCAGTCAAAATAAGCAATCATAGACTCAATGATGTTTTTATGTTACATTTGATAGCTAGAGATTTAGTGCAAAGGACCTCTTACTAGTTTACTTAAAGAAACTCTAAATGAACTGATAAAGGAGTCCTTTACTAGTTCATCTAGAGCTCATTCATTTACACAGCAAATCTGTAATTCAAGTTGGATGCTGGTTTGTTTGAATTGATCCAAACATCACGTGAAATGTAATAACCTTAGTACTAGAACTTCTGCAATGGCTGTTGTTCCAAAGAAGGCAAGAAACCCTGCCATATGCTCATACCATCATTTATTTTTCTCTCCCACAAGGGAGAAGAACTTTGGAATTCTATGTTTGACAATTGATTATCTTTAAATATTTGTTAAACTCCACTTCTGAGATACCCCTCACTGAACATGGTTTGGGAATTGATTCAAGGAAGAGCAGCTGTGGTACTTTTTAAAATAAAATATGCATGAAAGAAAGGAAAACTAGGATGGTCTGGGGTCAATTGTATTTTTATACAGTCTTTAAAAAATAGAATACAATACAGAATGCACCTATATTACCAAAACAAAGCAGTCAGTGTTTTTGAAAGAGAAAGCCAAGCAATAGCCTCTCATTTTGAGACTGTTTTCAAAAACTGGAATGCCATACAGAGCTGCCTAGAGCTGGAAGGGAGGCAAGTATGCATCTATCTGTGTCATCTATTCAGTTCTTTAATTAGCATACTTTTTTCAGCAATCCAGCTAAGATTAGCCTTGTAAACATGTTCAAGTAGTCTAGAGCTGTGCCTGTGAACTAGAATTATTATTTAAAAACATTTCCTAATAACCTAAAAAATGAAAAAAAAAATACAGTTTAGTTCTAAAATGATAAAAAATGATTAACCTCCCTGGCGGTATGATTATGTCAGGAATTATATACCAAAAGTGGTACAATTTTTTTCATGGAAATTTGGCGTTATGTATTATAGGCCTACAATTCTTAGTAATTACTGACTTAAACCTGACCAAAACAAGAGTCTAGTAGACATCCCAGATGTGATAAATTTGAAACACAAACGCATGAATTATAATCAAATCAAAAATATAATTTTATTATTTAATATATAATATATATAATAAAATTATATTATTGATTCCATTATAATTCATGCGTTATATATTATATATATATATGTGTGTGTGTGTGTGTGTGTATATATATATATAAATGTATATATATAAATATAAAATGTGTTATGTGTTTGTGTTTTGTGCAACGTTTTTTGAATTTCCCTCCCTAGTTCCGCTCCCATGCAGCATTGCTGCTGCAGGGAACGGAACTAGGAAGTCAACTAGGAAGTCATCACACCGACGGAGGACGGACGAGCGGCGGGACTCTCGGCTGGCGGTCACAGCAATGAGAGATCATCGCTGGATCACCAGGAGAAGGTAAGAGACACCGCTGCGCTCTCTGCACATCTACCCCGAGCGTGACTCGGGGATACCGATTCTGGACTAAAAAATCCACCCCGAGTCACGCTCGGGATTACCGCCAGGGGGGTTAATAAATATATAATAATAGATAGATAGATAGATAGATAGATAGATAGATAGATAGATAGATAGATAGATAGATAGATAGATAGATAGATAGATCACTACATATTTAAGAAGAAAACACTGCTCTGTAGTGCCTAGTTGACATGTGGAAGTAGTATATATATATTTTTTTTTTTGCCAAAGTTAATGATATCTTAGCTCACAGAACAGGGTATAATGAGGTTCATCAACAACCAATCATCTTCAAGCAAAAAGTTTTTTTTTTTTTTTTCTTGATTGGGTATTTAAAGTGAACACAACTATACCATACTCACAAAAGTGTGTGCCTTTAATAAATAAATTAATCTTAGTAGGTGTGCTATACTCTTCCTTTCTATATGTAAATGACAATAACTCTTTCTAATAAAGAGCTATCCCCCAGAAACACATTATATTATAAATCTATACATGACAGTCATCAAAATAAAGATCTGCCACCTTGTAAAATATACCAGTCCTCTTGAAAATGAGTTTCAGTTAAAAGTTACATTAACAACGCAAATACAATAGAAAAAACTCAAAGAATGCATTAAAGTTTGTATCCAAGTAAATTGGTGCCTAGATTATATAAAGCAGGGTAAAGCTACCCCATACAACTAGATGCTAAGCGAGGCAATGCGACACAAAGGCATAAATCTGTTACACCAAAGCTGGAAAAAGCATTCTTTCTGCTGCTTTACATTGCTTTGCATCATTGAGCAATTAATTTCTTCTCAGAATTCATGTACTGAAGTCCATATATTGTTGTAAGTACCATATTAAGGAATCAGTTGGTGATTTTCTAAAGAAGTAATGTTTTTAATATAGCTAAGTAAACCACTATGAACACCCAATTATATGCTGAAGAATTTTAAAAACTGGAAGTTCTCTTTGTACATAATGGGATATTTGAAGTGAATACAGCTTCACTTAGCTAAATGAAAAATGGTACTCCCTTGGTAAATAAGCCCTGCTGTGTCACCTACAAAACAATATTTAAAAGTACAGCTATTCACTAATTTGACATTCCAACATCAGTCAATGTCATGTTTTATGGTATAATGTAATAACAATTTACATTAATTACTTTGCAATAGTAGCATTTCTTAAATTGTAATGGTACGTTACTTTTCGTCTCCAGGAACTGGACATGGGAACATGGACTTTTTGGTTTGCTGATACCAGCCCTAATTGCTTTGTTTTTTTTTTTTGTATTCACCTATTACTCTAACTAGCTATACCAGAGTTCTAGCTACAATTTATGGGGCTCCATAGCAAAATTGTGATGGGGTACCAGCAGATCTATAAAGTTTAATTAAATCAAGGACAGGTAGCCAGAGAGCACTCAACTTAGTCACTGCGCTAGCCAGAGCTATGGGTATGGATTGTCAGGGAAGCGGTGCAGAGAACTGACATGTAACCTTATTTTAAGCTACTCCGTAGCTCACCAACATTTTTCAGTATCAAGTGATTTGTCTCGGAGTATAAAATCTTTGGGCTTTAGTGTAAATTGTAAGTCCTTATCACCCTAGGCAGCCAGTGCTGAGCATTTTTGTTTATTAGTTAGAAAACAAGGAAAAAAAGATATATTATTTTAGTTTTATATTAAAGTATAATACTTAGTGTTCCTATGCCCACTTTGTTCTGAAAATTATATACAAACATCTTTAAACTGTAGCTTTTATTTTCAGAATTACAACTCCAAATGTCATATTACTTTTTAGCTGAGGGGGCACTATGGGACTCAGCCTCTGGAATACTGTGTTAGACATATAGGGTTAATATCAAAGTGCTGACTAGGTTGACCAGAAGCTCCAAATGCAATACATTTACTCAAAGGTAGAGAGGAGGCAACGGAAATCTGCCACTGGTAACAGCATGATCCCAAAGCATGTTCTTGTGTAGCTACAAGGGCAATAGTTGCACTGCTGAAGTATACCTAGCATTGTCTTCACATGTAACAATTAACCACTTCTGGACTGGAAGATTTTCCCCCTTAATGACCATGCGATTCGGCACTGCGTTATTTTAACGGACAATTGCATGGTCGTGCGACACTGTACCCAAATAAAATTCATGTCCCTTTTTTCCCCACAAATAGAGCTTTTTTTTGGTGGTATTTGATCCCTTCTGCTCCCCTCCCTCTTTAGTTTTTGCACTATAAACCAAAAAACAGCGACAATTTTGAAAAAAAAAACAATATTTTTTACTTTCTGCTATAATTACATTATTACTATACACTATATACTTTTTTTTATTACTATATACTATATTATTTCCAATAAAAAAATGTAAAAAATCAAATTTTTTTACCAGTTTAGGCCAATTTGTATTCCCAAAAAGCGTATAATAATTGGCTTGAGCAAAAGTTATAGCGTTTACAAACTATGGGATAGATTTTTGGACTTTTTATTTTTATTTTTTTTTATTAGTAATGGCGGCGATCAACGTTTTTTATCAGGACTTCGACATTTCGGTGGACAAATCTGACACTAATTTACACTTTTTGGGGACTAATGACATTAATACAGTGATCAGTGCTAATATGCACTGTTCCTGTATAAATGACACTGGCGGGGAAGGGGTTAACCCTAGTGGTGATCAAGAGGTTAAATGTGTTCCCTATATGTGCTTTCTAACTGTGTGGGAGGATGGATTGAACAGAGGCACAGAGAGATCCGTGATTCAGCTTAGCTTAGCTGAATCACATGATCTTTCCCTGCCTCTCTGACAGGAGAGCTGTCTTGCATTGTTTACATGCCAGACGGCTCTCCTGTCAGTCTAGCCAAAGATCGCAGGTGGCTGGCGGCGATCGATCCCGCTTCTCCCGCGGTCTGCATCCCACTGTAACTAATCATAGCAGAAGAGCGTGATTAAGCGCAGCCGAGCCGCCCTGCCGCAGTAAACCTGCGTGGGGCGGTCGGCAAGTGGTTAAAGAATATCTTAATCTAAGAATAAAATTGCAATGTATTGCAGCCCCAATGCCTAGTACACAAGTTTAGAAAAATACTGCTTTCAAATTGATCGTATAATAATAATTACATAGTAGGTAAGATTGAATAAAGACCATAGTCTTTCAACCTATGTAGGTGTACGTGTGTCAGTGTATATAATCATTTCCCATATCCCTGTATGTTGTGTACACTAAGATGCACGTCCAAGAGTCTTTTAAAGATATCAATACTCCCCTCTGACACCACCTATTGTGGAAGAGAGTTCCACATCCTTATCGCCCAGTGAAAAAACCCCTGTGCAGCTTAAGGTTAAACCACTTCTCCTCCAATCTAATCTGATTGTTATTACACAGCTTTTGAGAGCCAATCACAACAATTCACCCGAAACTATCCAAAGGAACAAACATGAAAATATTTCCCTATGATACCAAATTGTACGATTTTCATTTTTTCAGTATAGTATTAGTCCGAAAAAAATCAGAGAAGCAAGACCATGCTTGCACGGAAACTAAAGAATACTTTACAATACAACATATTACATCACTTCTGAAGTTGTATTCTGTCGTACGAGAATTTTTCTAACTTTAATAACCTCTTCATTTATGATATGAGATTAGGATGCAAAATAAAAAAGGAGAGGATCATTTGTCCGATATTCTGGACATGTGTATGAGGCTTTAGATGTGGTGTTTTCTACATTTTTTGCAAGTACATAAAAATACCAGTTGCTATTGTCTGCGTCTTTGTAACTTCTCAGGAAACTGAAGAGACATTCAAATAATGTCATTAGCCTCCTAAGCTATTGTCTATGAAGGACAAAACAACCCCATGTATTTTATGGGGAGGAGTTTGAGTCCAAATCAGAAGAGCAGTCCACGGTGAGAACCGCGCTCCCTCATCAGATGCAGTACACAGAGTGAGTGTTATCACACAAGGAAAGGAAGAATATTAACCACGTCAATACTGGGTACTTTTACCCCCTTCCTGCCCAGGGCAATTTTCAGCTTTCAGCACTGTTTCACTTTAAATTACAATTGCACGTCATGCAACACTGTACCCAAATTTATTTTTCTTTCTTTTTTTTTTTCAAATTTTCTTTTGGTGGTATTTAACCACCACTGGGTTTTTTTATTTTTTGCTAAAAAAAACAAAAAAATACCAAACATTTTGAAAAACAAAGGTTTTTCTTAGTTTCTGTTAGAACATTTTTTAAATAAGTATTTTTTTCTCCTTCACTGATGTGTGCTGATGAGGCTGTACTGATGGGCACTGATAGGCTGCACAGATGGGCACTGATTAGCAGGCACTGATGGGCCCTGATGATAGGGCACCAAAGGGCACTGATGAGGAATTACTAATATGCAGCACTGATGGGCAATGATAGGCGGCACTAATATGCAGCACTGAGGGCACTGATAGGCGGCACTTATATGCAGCACTGATGAGCACTGGTAGGTGGCACTGATAAGTACCACTCATGGGCACTTAAATGCAGCTCTGATTGGCATCACTGATGGGCACTAATAGGCAGCACTAATGGGCACTGAGTGGCATCACTGCTAGGCACTGTTGGGGCAGAGATATTTAGGGCACTGATGATCGGCTCTCCTCACTCCACACACTGTCAATGTGAGAAGAGGAAAGTCAATAACCAGCATTTCCAAAGCAAGAGAGCACCGCGCCCGCCGTCATTTGTCTATATGGGGCCGGAGGTGGTTAATGGCTATATGAATATAAAATTAAAAAGCGTAACTTTATTTTAAATAAAACAAACACCACAACTAAGAACTGATAAGATGCATTGTAGTGATTTTTTTTTGGGGGGGGGGGCTTTGATACACTTTAATTTTTCCCTCCATCTAGCCCTAAACCTAAAGCTGGGTACATGCTATTGGACATTCAGTTGGTTCCTGAAGAATCAGAAAAAATTTGTTATGTGGGTGCCCCTGCTGGCCACCTCCCACCTGTTGTCTTTCAAGGAGCCAGGTGGAAAATCGACATCCAAAACAGGTGCTGCATCCAATCAAATGCAGCCACTGTGGGCACATTCTGCCAGTTGTTAGCTGCAGCTGTCAGAAGACAATAGCCACAGCAGGGAATTCATCCATCTGTGCTATATAACATGGATAGGTAAATCTGTTTAAAGAAAAAAAAATATTTGTGTGTACCCAGCTTTAATCTGCCCTCCATGCTTAACCCTTTAGACTTTTCCTAGCATTCCATGCTAACCCCTAACCAAAGCTTCCCCGTATATCTTAGGCACTAAAATAAGTAACTCCCTAGTCCCTAACCTATCTCTGAAATTTAACTTTTGACAGTTAACCTAATCAGCCCTCTCACCAATGACCCTAATCATTTACTTAACCCCATGCCTTCCCCTAAGTTTAACCAAACGCTTTAATTTAAAGAGACCCTAACCAACATAATAAATTGTAGAAAAAAGTAATTACATTTTTTATTTTCAGTGATTTCCTTTCAATAAATTATGTTTTGTTCACTTTCAATGTGCATTTTAGGTTGCTATAAAACATGACTACTCAAGGAGTCAATTCCCTAGCACAGTCCCTCCCTCCTTGCTTGTCACAGTCCTCTTCTGGGAGTGTCTAATTGCACTGTGCTGACCCAGCTCCTCTGTCCCTCACCTCCCTACATAACGTTTTATATAGCTGCCAGGGGATAAGCAAAGGTGAATACTATAGAGCCTTGGTCCTCAACCCTGGTCCTCAGGGCCCACTAACAGGCCAGGTTTGCAAGATAGCTTAAATACATCCCAGGTGATATAATTTGCTGCTCAGTGATTGCAGTACTCTAGTCTGCATCTCCCCAAGGTAATACCTAAAATCTGGCCTGTTAGTGGGCCCTGAGGACCGGAGTTGAGGATCACTGCTATAGAGCATCACTTGAAGTTTATTTGGATGTCTGACATCACTTCCAAGATGGTAGCATCTAGCAACAGTCCCGAGGCTCTTGGATGTCTTCACAAGCGATGCTTTTACAAGTAAATAACATGCATCAAGTATTAAAATATAAAATAAAAATTATAAAAATATTTTCTTGAAATGTGCAGTGTACAGATGCAGAGTATTCCTTTAACTCAAGACCTTTTTTTCTGTATATAATATATATTTCATGTATATAATAGCTACTTGAGCTGACATTCTATTACTAACCCACCTCCTTTCCATTTCCTCCTAAAGAGGGCCTAAATGTAAATATTTTATCAGAAGCCGGTCATCAAATGGTTCACCATAAGCTATCTCAGTGAAACTCTTGAATGTATTTTTTTAAATGATCTTTACTAAGAGGAAATTTCCAGTAAATGATATATTGGATGTGAGCACACCTTCCAGCTCCTTTTCCCTGTAGATATGAAGATGTCACATTACAAGCTTTGACCTGTGCAAAGATCATAGGATCCCTCTCTACATCTAGATGGGTTGTTCTTCAAACTATGTCCCCAGACAGCACATAGCATGGTTGGAATTGTAAGTAATACTACTTAAAATAACTTCCCAAACAAGTACACATATTTTTATTGTTTTGTGTTTTTTTTTTTGTTTTGTTTTTTTGTTTTTTTTAGGGCGAGGAAAAACGAGTTGCCATTTTCATTTTATCACCCTTTGCAGGCATGTACAATGCTGCCTGTCTGTTTCAGATAGGATGTTGGGACAGCGCCTCCCTTGAAATTGAACAGAGCCCTGAATAAAGAGCGTGGTACTTTGTAGTCTACATAGTCCATCTTTATTCAGAAACGCATCTATACTCCCGGGAGCTCTGCCTTTGATCTCTTTGATTTTTACACCAGATCTGTTATGGGCTAAAATTCCTAGGTTTTCCATAGAAACATCTCCATTCCTTAGGGATATTGATGTTTTCTTCTTCCTAGGGGTTATGATATGGTAAATCAGATTCAGAAAGGCCTGGACAATGCCAGCATTCATTCTGTGTTTTTTTGTAACCTTCTTTTTCTCCAATGAATCAAAATATTGTTTATTCTGCTGCGCCGAACGCCAGTCACTTCAGCTGCCAGTGTTTAAACTTTGTAGCAGCAGCAGGTTGCGTTGCCATGGCAACCTACTGTATGGCTAGAGCCTCCAAGACAATGTCTAGGGAGGATGGGTAAGTGAGTTTTTTGCCTCTCTGTGCAGCCACTTCCGATGGAGCGAGCTTTCTCCTCAGGATAGTCATCTTGTCACTAGAACAATGTATATCTTTGCCTGCCAATTTTTCTTTACCCTTATTTTCCCTTTGATCTATAAAAAATCAAAAGAACAAAGTCAGGAGAGAAAAGACTTTTTGCACATAGCAGCCCTTTATATTTTGTCAAATTAACTGAATAAGCTCAAAAACTGATACAGTTTGATAATTAATGACCCTTTCCACTAGTTAAGTCTGCTCTTATGACAAATGTTTTGTTCTCAGACTTTTAAGATTTGAATTGCAAATGTGAAACAGACTTTTATTTGTTTCTGAAAAAAAAAAAACTAAATAAATAAAGATATAATTGAAAAAGAAAAAAAAAAAAAAAGTTTTATTTTCATTAATAATTGATGTATGGGATTGTGTAAAATTTAATTAGTGGGTTTCAGCCTGTCTAATTTGTGTCCTGTGTGTATTTTTGTTATTGTAATTAGTTTATCCTATATAATAATTATAAGCTTGAAGTAAAACCAATCATTAAGGCTTTTGGGTTGTAAGTTTTTGTTGCAATAAACAGGGGACAAGTCTAGGGAAAAGCTGGAGAGCAAAGCAACAATTAACACATTTAGTAAAGTTAGACAGTCATTAAGTATTTAATAGAACAAGAAAATCTGTCATCATCACAAATCCTACAATAAAAAAAAAAAAATACTAATAAAATGGGTTTCAAGCCCCTTCCACTTGTAGGGTTTGGTGAAAGTGTCTCCATAAATTATTGTCATGAAGAACAATTGGGTAAAGGATTACTAATGCAAAGAGCTGTTTAAAATGTTCGGGTTGTAGAGAGAGTCCAAGCTTTTGATGAAGTGAAACAAAAAGTAAAATAAAAATGGCTCCATGTACAAGCAGTTTTTTTAGCGTTCCTTGTTTGTTTGTTTTTTGTTTTGTTTGTTTGTTTTTTTTTTCTTAATTTCCACATTTATACTGCAGTGCTATAGGATAAATGACAGCTACCAAGAACATAAATATAAAAATGTACTAAATGTAGATCATAAATAAACGTGATATGGGAAATTTTGGTGTAAATGTAGATTTCCAATTCTTGCAGTGGATTTGCAAACAGTAAAACACTTTATATAAATAGAAAGAGAGAGCGAGAGAGAGTGAGAGAAAGAGAGAGAAGGGAGATGAGAAAGAATGGAGGGAAAGGAGACAAACATTGAAAGGGAGAAAAAAAGAGAAAGAAATAAGGAGGAGAAAGAAAGAAAGAAAGAAAGAAAGAAAGAAAGAAAGAAGAAAGAAAGAAAGAGTGTTGGAGAAGGAGAGAGAAAGAGAGAGAGAAAAAGAAAAAGAGAGGTGGAAAAAGGGTGCTAGCGAAAGAGACAGAGAAAGAAGAATAAAGAGAGAGGGGTTGATTTACTAAAGGCAAATAGACAGTGCACTTTGCAAAGTGCAGTTGCACTCTGCAAATGCAGTTGCTCCAGAGCTTAGTAAATGAGGCAAATCTTCACTTTGAAAAGAATACCCAATCACATGCAAGTAAATAAAAAAAAAAAAAGAATTTTTGCTTGCAGCTGATTGGATGATGTTAGTTAGCAATGCATCATTTACTACGCTCTGAAGCAACTACACTTGCAGAGTGCAATTGCACTTTGGAAAGTGAAAAGTCTATTTGCCATTAGTAAATCAAACCCAGAGAGATGAAGAGAGGATGGTAGAGACAGAGATGGAGACAGAGAAAGAGAAAAAAGAAGAAAGAAAGAAAGAAAGAAAGAAAGAAAGAAAGAAAGAAAGAAAGAAAGAAAGAAAGAAAGAAAGAAAGAAAGAAAGAAAGAAAGAAAGAAAGAAAGAAAGAAAGACAATGAGAGTGATCAAGAGAGAAAAAAATTAGGAGAAAGAGAGAGGAAAGGAGGAGAGAAAGAGTGGGGGAAGGAGAAATGGAGAGATGGAGAAAAGGAATGAGAAGGAGGAGAGAGAGGGAGAATAAAGAGATAGGGAGAGAGACAATTTCAATGCAATGCTATGGAATTGGTAGGATGAAAGCCTCTCCTTCTCTCCATAGTTTAGTGATCCTATTTTTAGGGGAGGAATACTGCCATGGTGGATGAGTCTGGCTGGACCGTTGCCTCTTTCTTGGTCCATAGTGAGCATGTTGTTGCCATGGCAACCATCACTCCAGTAGAAGTGGAGGAGGAGGTGTCTGCTGGTTACAATCCATATCTCTGCACACTCCTGTCTAGGAAAGAATTGAGCCATAAGAGGGTTACCCGCTTTTCATAGGACTGACATTGTTTGTTCAGTGTGAACTCCCAGCCCCGGCCTTAATTGTAAAGAAGTTTCCTGGGCTTCTCTATGTCCTCCCAGCTGTAGAATAGAGGAGCAGGAAGCCTCATCTGCTCCATAGCCATGTAATGACCATGTATTCTGATGTATAGAGCTTTCCTGGACATTCACAGGCACTGATATGACCTACAAATATAATATACAGCAAATACAGCATCCAGTGTTCTAGGTTCAAATTATGAATGTAAAATACCAAGGATAATGGTGTGTAATTGTGAACTATAGGCAGTACAGACAGCACCCACACTAACCAGTCACAGGGGACTTTCTGGGGCTGCTGCAGTCAATTTATATATTCTGCATAATCCATCCTGAGAGACTATGTAGAATTTCTAGCAGATATCACAAAATTCCCATTTACCTCTGTATAATATGTATAATATAGAAAGGACTAGGATTCTAACACTGGAGATATTCTCACCAGACCGCTAGTAAAGTATATGATCCAATAGTCTCCTTCTTTCTTAGTGCATCCATTTAAATGCACATTGATTATGATAGTTCTATTCATACATGGAAAATGACATTACTCTAATCACCCATAAGATATCCTAATTGAGAGGGGGGGAGAGAGTAGGAGGGAGAGAAGTAAGGGGGGAGGAAAAAGTGAGAAAGAGAGAAAGGGAGAAGGAGAGAGAGAGAGAAAAAGAGGGTGGGAGTGAGAAAGTGGTGGAGAAAGAGAGGGGGAGAGAAAGTAAGAAAGTGAGAAGGCGAGAGAAAGAGAGAGTGAGAGGAAAAAAGAGAAAGAAAGAGGGAAAGAGTGAAAGAGGGAGAGAGAAAGAGAGGACCGAGAAATAGAGAGAAAGAGAGGGGAGAGAGAGAGAGGGAAATTGAGGGAGAGAGAAAAGGCAGGAGTGAAAGAAGAATAGAGAAAAAAGAGGAAGAGAGAAAGGGAAGGAGAGAGAGAAATATAGGAAGAAAGAGATAGGGGGACAGGGGGGGAGAGGAAGAGAGAGAAAAAGTGTGGGAGAGAGGGGGAAAGAGGCTGAGAGAGTGGAGGAGAATAAGGAAGAGAGAGAAGGGGGAAGAGAAGAGGCGAGTGAGAGAGAGGGGAGAGAAAAGGTGGAGGGAGAGGTGGGGGGAAGAGAAAAGGGGGAGTGGAGAAGAGGGGAGTGAGGGAAAGGAGAGAAGAGGAGAGGAATAAAGGGGAGAGAGCAAAGAGAAGGGGGAGGAGAGACAGGGAGGGTGAAAAACAGGGAGAAAGAGATAGAGAGGAAGAGAGAGCAAAGAAGAGGGGGAGAAAGACAGTCAGAAAGAGATAGGGAGGGAGATAGAGAGTGGAGAGAAGGGGGGAGAGAGGGAAAGGAGGGAGAAAGAGATAGGGAGGGAGAGAGAGCAAAGGAGAGGGGAGAAGTGTGGAGGGGGGAGAGGGGCAGGAGGGAGAAAGACAGTCAGAAAGAGATAGGGAGGGAGATAGAGAGCGGAGAGAAGGGGGGAGAGAGGGGAGGGAGGGAGAAAGAGATAGGGAGGGAGAGAGAGCAAAGGAGAGGGGAGAAATGTGGAGGGGGGAGAGGGGAGGGAGGGAGAAAGACAGTCAGAAAGAGATAGGGAGGGAGATAGAGAGCGGAGAGAAGGGGGGGAGGGAGGGGAGGGAGGGAGAAAGAGATAGGGAGGGAGAGTGAGCAAAGGAGAGGGGAGAAGTGTGGAGAGGGGGGGAGAGGGGAGGGAGGGAGAAAGACAGTCATAAAGAGATAGGGAGGGAGATAGAGAGTGGAGAGAAGTGGGGAGAGAGGGAGGGGGGAGAGAGGGGAGGGAGGAGGAAGAGATAGGGAGGGAGAGTGAGCAAAGGAGAGGGGAGAAGTGTGGAGAGGGGGGGAGAGGGAGGGAGGGAGAAAGACAGTCATAAAGAGATAGGGAGGGAGATAGAGAGTGGAGAGAAGTGGGGAGAGAGGGAGGAGGAGAGAAAGAGATAGGGAGGGAGAGAGAGGAAAGGAGAGGGGAGAGGTGGGGAAGAAGGGGGAGAGAGACAAGGGGAGGGAGAGAGAAAGTGATTAGGTGAGAGAGGGGGGAGAAAGTAAGGGGGAGAGAGAAAGAGAGGACAGATAAATAGAGAGAAAGAGAAACAGAAAAAGAGAGGGGGCAGGAGAGATAGAAAGAGGGAGAGAGAAAAAGAAGGAGAGAGAGAAGGGAAGGGAGGGAGATGGGGAGGGGGAGGGAAAAGGGGGAAAGACAGGGAGAAAGAGAAAGGAAGGGAGAGAGTAGTAGATGGGAGAAGAGAGGAGTGAGAGGTGGGGATTATGAGAGGGGGGAGAGGGATAGAGGGAATGAGAGTGGAGAGAAAGAGAGGGGGGAGAGAAAGAGAGGAGAGAAGGCAGAGGGAAGGAGTGGGAGGAGAGAGAGGAAGAAAAGAGTGAAAAGGTAGGGAGGGTGAGAAAGAGAGAAGGGAAAAGAGAGAGGTAGGAAATAAAGGGGAGGAAAAAGAGAGAGGGAAAGATGGAGGGAGGGGAAGAGAGATTCTTGTAACTTTACAATGTGGCTGGTTTTACTGAAGGAGTTGAGATTTGACAGTACTGTATTCACAATAAAATTGTGTAAAGGTTTGCTTAAATGATCCAGCCCTGTGAAAAAAACAAATTCCCTGTCTAAGTATTTCATGGGCACATAATTGGATAACTGAAATGAATTTATTGTGTGAACATTTTCAACTCCTTTAGTAAATCAGCCTTGTCGTATTGCATATCAATTGGGTTGATCCACTAAAGGAGTAAAGAATATTCGCTTAGTGATTAGGTGAAGCTGAATTCACGTTAACCATCAATAGAATCCCCCCCCCCCCCCCCTGTACGCAATTGGACATTTGAAGTAAACACCAACTTCGCCTTATTTACTATGCTAAGTGTTCGCTTGGCACTCTCTGCTCCTAGTGAAGCAGCCATTGGTGTGAGATGTCATCCCACAGACAGAACTGCCTCTCTATAGGAGTGATTGTAAGTCCAGCAAACTTGTAGTTCAGTCTACTTTGTGGTATGTGGCTGCAGGGCATGGAAAAGAGGGCTCATGATCCCAGCTGAGGGATCAGGAAACCTAAATGTTATTTTCTGCACTTTCCATTGCACACTGCTAAGCTTGCATTTGTTTGCAGTGTTTTTGTATACATGTGTGTTAATTTGTCAAAGCGTGGCTTTGAAGCAATGTGGAGTGCACTCGTCCCCCTCATGCTCTGAACTAGTAGACTGGCCCTTTCTTCCTATGACCCCACAACACACTGAGATGGCTCCTTTGAACGTTCCACACGGCAGCATCGTGTGCTGGGCACTTTTCAAGAAAGGAAATGTGCTCTCTGTGCTGATCAAATCAAACATCCTTCCAAGCAGGGGGAGGTGAGAAGTGCATATTTGTATTATTAAGAAGCATGTGCATTTCAATATTAAGCAGCCTGTTTTGTCTTTGGCTTGTAGGCAGCAAACCCACTGACCACATAGGCAAGACTTCCTAATGTCTACCACAAGCAGGTCACTTGATATACATTACTTAGGTAAATGAGATATACTACCTTAAATATGCTGTAAAGGATAGTTCTCAGAGCATATTTTTAAAATAATGCAGTATGTCCACAGAAAATGTACCCTGCCTTACACAATA